>NC_141164.1:9662199-9922199 GCF_053477565.2 Lygodium microphyllum | reverse complement strand
CGAATGCTGGATGCGTACGTAGCGAGCGCTGGAAGGTCCCCAAGAACAAAGAACTCTACTTAAGCTCAAAAAGCAAGAAAGAAGATTTGCACGACATGAGGTAAAAAGACAAATTGGATACAATCTCCCCCCATGCCTTGTGCGAGCGTTGCGTAAGGCATATATTTATAAATTTATTCATGTCAAAGCTAAAAAATAGCCCAATTTTACAATTAGCATGCTTTGGCTTTTGTGTTTGCTTTTGTCCAAATAAAAAATAAAGTAGTTGGACGACCCAAAAGTTAAGCTGTGCTTAAATACAATGTCCAATAATGAAATATTTAAACTGTGCGCCCATGCGTATACAAAATAATAAATATTCTTCAAGTACTTCAATAAATAAGCATGCTTAAATAAATATTAGCTCCACGCCTTTAATGATAAGACGTGCGCCCATCAAAAATGATAATTTTTTCTAGGTAATTTGAATACACGCTATCACCTAGTACTTTCCAATGCCACCACTGCCTGCTCTACACATTAACTGAAGCATTCACAATTTTTAGAAAATATTACAATTAAACCGACAAAAGTGAATACCTAGCATTCTTCAACTACAAAATAAATAAATAGGTTGGAACTCTATCCTAACCTTAATTTAATATGAGTGTACTCTAAACTCATAAATGTCCATTAATTTAAATATGTATTTTATGGAATCACCTGCCATGGAATCACCCACATGCACATTAAATTAAGATGACGCCCGAAAATGACAAACGTCCCTGTTAACTTCTCGCACAAAGAATCCACCTTGTATACGAGCCCCGGCAAATAAATATAGTTTTACGAAATCCATTGCAAAACCTCACTGAATCCACCGTGGAATACGCCTCCTGGCATCATACCCCTGAGGTGGGATAGCAATTGTCCTCAATTGCTATTAGCTCAATGTGGAGCGAGTAGTGAGGGGTAAGCACTTAGGTCGCGGGCATGTATCCATTGAGCCTCTTCAATAGGATGATTTTTAAACTTAACCAAATATCTAGAGTATCTAAGGCCAGTTCTAATGGTAATAAAGTCAGTGTCTAGAATAGTTTCAGGTTCAAGGATTTCGGTTTCTTCTTTTAATAAAGGAGGGTTTTCATAGATAGGGTGAACAGGTAATTGGCCTCCTCTAAAAGGTCATAACAAACTGATATGAAAAGTATTGTGGATTTTCCAGTGTTGGGGTAGTTCTAATTTAAAAGCATTGTCATTGATTTTGTGAATGATCTTGAAAGGTCCATAAAAGGTAGGGGCTAACTTAACAATAGGGTGTCTCTCAACACTTTGCAATCTTCTCTTTTCAATGCGTAACCAAACATAATCATCAACTTTGAAACTCATAGCTTTTCTTTTCTTGTTAGCTTATTTAATGTATGATTGTTGGGCTTTCGCAATCATGTCTTTGACTTCAACAAAAATAGTAGCATGTGTATTGGCAATATAATCAATAGCTTTAACTTTGTTTGATAATGACGTAACAGGTATAGGCAATCTATGTCCATAAATGATTTCAAAAGGTGCTTTCTATGTAAATGTATGTGGTGTATTATTGTATACAAATTGAAGTAAATGCAAATGTGTATCCCATGTTTGTGGTTTTGAAATTGTGTATGCACACAAAAGATCTAAAATTGTATTGTTAGTAGCTTCTATTTATCCATTAGTTTCAGGATGAAATGCAGATGAGAAATCAATCTTTGTACCTAAATCAACAAACAAAGTGGTCCAAAAGTTATTGCAAAATCTAGAATCACGATATAAAATAATAACTTTTGGTAAACCATGGTTAGTGAAAACAATTCTAAAAAACAATTGAGCAACTTGAGATGCATTTAATATTTTCTTGCATAGAAGAAAATATGCTTGTTTGCTAAATTGATCTACAATAGTCCAAATCATATCATGATTAGCTTAGGTGCTAGGCAAATTAGTTATAAAATCCATTGAAATATGTTCCCATGGTTGTTCAGGAATTGGTAAAGGCTAATATTAATAAACCTGTAAGAGAGGGGGATTTACTAATGGGGAAATACTAGCTACACTGGCTGGTATATAAGGTGTTAGGGACTTGATTTTTGGCCATCAGATTATAATATAAGTCTCCTTTCATCTTCATCTCCTTCTCCAAGCTCTCATGGCTTCTTTCTCTCTCTTTCTGTCTTTCTCTCTCTTTTTCTAGTATTTCTCTCTCCTTGTCACTCTCTTTCTCTCTCTTCCTGCAGTCATTCTCTCTCTTCTGCACCCTCTCGCTCTCCTCTTCTTCTCTCTCTCCTGTCCTCTTCCTGACAAGTGGTATTAGAGCTCTTGTTCTGATCCATTTAGTTACCTTACATGCTCAGTAACCATCCTTTTTAGTTTTAAAATCCAAGAAGCTTCAGGTACACAAGGACAGGGACTAAAATGGAGGAGCACTGAAAGGCCAAAGGTCAAGGACTAGGAGGACAGCAGTCATGAGCATTAATGGAGTCCTTGGACCAAGTTTGGAGGCTGGAAGACTAGATTTGGCAGCTCGTGAGTCATTCTAGGCAAAATTTGAAGGTAAATCTCTAAAAACAGTGGTCATAGGAGTTAGAAAGAGTTTAATCTTAGTTACTTTTCACATGGAGTCTTCTCTCTCGTCATTCTCAAGCTCCTGCCAAACTCCCATGGAGGAGAAACACCATGGATCCTCTCTACCTCAACCCCAGTGATCTTCACCACTCTTCCAGAGCCTCACAAGGATCCTAGCCATCATTTCAAGCTGTCCAAGGACTGGTTTGACCCTCCCTTTCTCCCCAAGAAGCAGCCCGTAAAATTCGGTGCAGATTTAGGGGCTGCAACCTAATCAAACTAGGGTCATTTGCAGCTTCTTCTTCATCTTGGCCTTCTTCCCCACCATCTAGCAGTTGGTTCTTGCAAGTTTGAAGCCACCTTCTCATCTTCTTGGACTTCATTCAACCTCTGAAACCCTAACAGGTGCAAGCCATGGACAGCCATGGATTCTTCTTCAAAACTCACTAATTCTTGAGGGATTTTGAATTTCTTAGTGCTTAGAACTTGTGTCTACAAGAATCTTTGAAGAAGCAAGCATCAAGAAGCCCGTACTTGAAGATGGAGGCAAGAATGCAAGCTGGACATTGGGGGCAGCCATAGCCATAGACCACGACCTTCAATTTCTTCAAGTTCTCTTCAAGATTGGGTCATGGGGCTTCAAGATTGGACTCCTTGCCACCAATGGAGCTTGCCTACCCAATTGGAAGAGCTTTGGAGCACGGGAAGGCATTATAGGGTGAGATTTTGGGGCATTCTTCTTCTATGACCTTCAAGGCATGCTGAGAACTACTGAAGTTCAACCCTTCATTCCCCATTGAAGAATCAAGCTTGAAGACTCCATTCTTGGCTGAAGTTGTCATCATGGAGCTAATGGGAGCACTGAAGAGTAATCATGGGACATTGGCCATTGATTCTCAGCCCGTCTTCACCAATCAAAGAGGTAATTGACTCTTGAACTCTCTTTGACAGATGATTTTTTATGTCGAGAAGTGCTTAAAAATAGCAAAAATTTATGAATACCACGAGAAAAATAGAATTCATCAAAGGCAGTAGTGGCAATCAGTACGATTTTAAGCGGCAAGTCCCTAAAGCGCTAGTGTTAATCTTCATGGAAAATCAAATGGTGGCGGATGGCTGAGCTAGAGTTTTTCTAGGTGCAAAATGACGTCAGGAATCCAACACAAGTCTCGGATCTCGATTCCGAGGTCGTTTGATCCCCCATTTAATCCCTGCAAGGTTCGGGGTTGTGAAATAGCTACTGGATACGGAAGCCGAGAAGAGCATAACGGGGCCCAGCTTTGTAGATTTCAATGCCACAGAACCACCCGTCCAGACGGATCTCGAATCCGATGTCGTTTGCCCCTCCAAAAGTAAAAAACCCACTTGCTGGAAGTGTGAAAGCAAGAGGCATGAACTAGATAAGTTGATTAAGAGTTTAAAAGCTCTTAACAAAGAGCTTAAGAGCCAAAATGCTCACGAAATGAAATGATTGGGGGGGGGGGGGGGGGCGGGCGTATCAGTTTTTTGCGCCCCATTCCCCCCCCCCCCCCCCCCCCTTCATCATGATTTTTTGATCGGTGGAGGTAGGAGGAATCCTCCTAGGTCTGAGATGCTTCTATCCTTCGCCCTCCATCGCCACAAACGGATCGAGAAATGATGCACTAAGCAAAGAGATAAAAAACCAATCTTTATCTCTCCTCCCTCTCTCTCCTGCATAGAGGCAATTCATGTGCAAGAAATCAAGACGAAGAGGGGCTGAAGAATGCTTGTCCAGATTGCTTCAAGATGAAGAGGAGGCTGAGGAAAGAGGTTCAGCACTAAAGAAAGGTTGTTAGTTGGTCTGTGGGCTGCCCGGAATAATTATTAAAAAACCCGCAACGCACAAGACACGTGGTATGCTCTAATTTTATGAAGAAATTTACTTGGTTTTGTTGTTTCATGGTCCAAATGTTGTTCATATGCAATGAATTTTTGTTTGAATCTTGTTTGCATCATGTTTGAGGGCCGTAACTACAGAAATTCAGAACCTGTAATGATTTAGAGCCGTTATTAATTCTTTAAAACCCGCAAAATATAAATTTTAATGGAAATTAGTGGTTTTTTTCGATTTTGAGTTGAAAAAAAGGGATGGAAATGGAATAAACTCAGAGAAAATATTAATTTTTAGTCAAAATAATAAGCCAACACAAATAAATCAAAAAATACCTATTTTTTATGAATAATAAATAGGCAAAAATAGCAAAAAATACAAAAAATTAGAGTTTTCGCGCGTAAAAAATATGGAAAAGTAAGATTTATGTGTGTGAACATTTGGCGAGGTTAAAGCATGAGGTCAAGCCTCAATTTGGCCTTGTCCTTTGTGTTATAGTATGTGTTTATTGTTTTTAATATACAAAAATGATACAAAACAACCATTTAAACCTATGTACCACAGCAAAACCTAAACAATGAGGGGGGAATGAAGTTTGTGCGACGATCTAATTGCTGAAAAGATACAAATTTTTATTTCCCTCTTTGTGCATAGCATTTAGGGATCATTCCATAATTAAATATAGGTGACTAATAGCACGGAAGTTCCGGTGCTAGTCCCTAAAGCAGCGCAACGCGTAACGCTTAGTTAAAATTCATGAAAGGGTTATTTTTTGCACCTCACATGGTTGTTTTTTAAATCATAAAATGGTCGTGCACAATCTTCATATACCTTGCATCAAGCATGCCACGTGGTATCTCCTAGAATGCATTGCACTTGATTGATAAACTTTGACCATGTCAGAGAGAGAACTAGGGAGAGAGAAAGATTGCAGAGGAGAGAGAAAGACTGTAAGAAGAGAGAGAATAAGAGTGACGAGGAGAGAGAAAGATTTGATTTAGAGAGAGAAAGACAAGAAAGATGAGGAAGCCATAGAAGCTGTGAGCAAGAAGGGAGAGAAAGACTGTAATTGTATTAATTTGTCAAAAGATATGTAAAATTACATGCCCTCTCCTTTTATACCAATGTCAGTGTGACATGGCATAATATCAATATTGTTTACACTAATTCCTTATTCTCAGCTTCTTACAATCCATCCCTTCCCAAAAGTTTTTATCCTCAAAAACAAACCTGAAAGACTAGAGAAGGATAGATGAAACAGAGTACTACTCTGATACAAGGGCTACAAAAATAGGAAAAGCACTAGTTTGTACTAAGTAATGGAGAGGATCGTAAGTGGGAAATGAAGGTGCAAAATCCTGCTCAAAACCTCCTGGATCAAAAGGTATTCCATCATAATGATTGTCCAGGAGAATAGAATGCCTCTCAACCACATACTCCAATCCACCCGGATCAAATGGATACGATGAAGTATCCCCATAATCAAATCCATGATCACATCCATAATCCCCTGGATCATAGGGAAGCACAATGCCATCTTCATATTCATGTATGCCCAAATCATGTATTATATCATCATCAGACATGTGCCGGTCATCATAATCATGATCAAGGTACTCATTATCAAATGCGTTCAATGGCTGTTGTAGACCTTGATTAAGTGTAAACTGATGCCCAAAAATATCATCATGAGATTTCTCTAAGAGTCTAAAACCTTCAACATGACCATCTACATCTGCAAGTGTTTCATGTGATTCATCAACGAAGATGCCATCAGCTTGTACATCTTGCTCATCTGCAACAAGTGCCTCATGTAATTCATCAACGAAGATACCATCAGCTTGTACATCTTGCTCTTCATTGTTCACTTCTTGTACATCTTCTTGGACTCGTACATCTTCTTGGTCTTCTTCTTGCTCATCCTCTTGTTGATCATGTTGTTCATTATCCAAATCTTTTTGTTGAAGAGATGGATGCTCATAAGCATAAGCATGTTGACCATAGTAACCATTCTGCTGCCAAGGTTCAATGGAATGATACTCTGTATTATGATATGGTACATCATATTTATAAGCATTAACATGCTGTCCAGATGTACTTGCATACTGCTCATATTCATTTGCATGTTGTTGCTTTTCATATTCATAAGATGCATGTAGATCATAGTGTGTACCATCAGCATATACATGCTGGCCATGAGCATAAGCATTTGATTCAGGTCTTGCTATTTTTTCCATAAGTGCCTTTGTAAGAGCAATACATTGTTCAGCTGAAACTACAAGTTTGTCAATATTAGCTTGTGTTTGAAGCCAACCATGTCCAAGTTTGTCAATATTAGCTTGTGTTTGAAGCCAACCTTGTCCAAGTTTTTCAAGATTAGCCTGTGTTTGAAGCCAACCTTGTCCAAGTTTGTCCATTTTAGCCTGTATTTGAAGCCAACGTTGTTCACTAGAGCTTGAGCTATTATTCTCAGTTGCCATTGCAGTCAAGTTGAACAGATATGTTGTTCCTTGAAAAATAGAAGTCCAAATAAGGTGTATGATAGCTTGGCTCGAAGGTTAGGATGTCTAGTATCAAGTAGAAATCCTGGTTTGAATTTAGGAGTAGCAATACCCCTCTCTGTTTAAGAATTTCCAGAATTGTCCACAGTAAACTGTTAGTGAACTGCTGGTACCAAATAGGCTCTAGCTCGAGAAATATGTGTCCAAAAGAGACGTTTGATGGCTCCACTCAAAGCTTATGATATCTAGTATCACTTCCAGTTGTTTCTTTGTCGTTATAATGATGCTACTAATTTCTGTAGCAACTTTTCCAAATCTGTCGCTGTTTGGACTGCACCCTGTTTTAGCCCTCAGTACATAGTTCTCTATGCTTCCCAACGTGCAAGTCAAGAAAGAAGTGACTCAAGTCTTTTGGGCTCTGTACTTAGAAGGAATTCTTGGCTGTGCCAATTGCATTTATGCTGTGAAAATCCTCATGGTCTGACTAAGGATGTCTTGGTAAAATTTGAGGACAACCTTCATATTTTGGACAGCCCCCAACCTTTAAAGCTTCTTCGAGGATACATCACATTTATTGGTGATCTGTCCAGGAATTTTGGTCTTGCTTGTGAAGCCTTTGTTAAGAGATTACGAGAGGCACAAAAACATGCTTCTGGATCCAAACATACTGGTAGAGTTCCTCCTGATTTTGATTACCTTAGATTATGCACAGGCTAATTTCAAAGAAGAGAAAAAGATTATGCTAGCAGAGAAGGGTAAGCTTGAATCCTCTCTCGCAACCTTGCATGATGATCATCAAGAGACTGCCCAGCAGTTGGAAGCAGAGAGGCAAGCATCTGCATCAATGCAAAGTGTTTTACGGAGTAAGATGGAGCAGCTGCGTCTTCACAACAAGAAGCTTACCGATGATAAAGAAATTTTGAAGCAGGGTATTGATGGTTGTCGCATTGAGAATCAACACTTGCTGTCTCAGGGCAAGAAGCAGCATGAAGAATTGAAAACTTTGCAGAAGGAACTCCTGCTCACAAAGAATGATGCCGCCGAATCAGAAAAACGAAGTCAAAAGGAGTGAGGAGCTTGAATTTCAACTGAAAGCACTTCAAGCAAAAATTCTGCTACACAGGAGGCGTCCCTTCTGGCCAAGGACACATTTGAGAAGATTCTGGCTAAGAAGACCGAGGAGACAGAGAAGCTGCACAGTAACCTCCGAGAACTTTGTGATCAGATATCATCTCTAGAGAGACAACTCGGAGCTGCACAGTAACCTCCGAGAACTCCCAAGAAAGCTGCCATTAATGCTTCTGCATGCAGTCCTTGTGGTCTGGAGGTGTAAACTCCCAAGAAAGCTGCCATTAATGCTTCTACATGCAGTCCTTGTGGTCCAGAGATGCTTCAGAAACTCCCCTACTGCTCCCGTACTTGTGTACCTATGACTCAAAATTCCATGTAACTAGAAAGTTGTAACTAGGTGAAAATGAGGGACTAACTGGGACCAAGAACCAAGGCTCTGATACCACTTGTCAGAGAGAGAACCAGGGAGAGAGAAAGAGGAGAGAGAAAGACTGCAGAGGAGAGAGAAAGATTGCAGAAAGAGAGAGAATAAGAGTGACGAGGAGAGAGAAAGACTAGATTTAGAGAGAGAAAGACAAGAAAGATGAGGAAGCCATAGAAGCTGTGAGCAAGAAGGGAGAGAAAGACTATAATTGTATTAATTTGTCAAAAGATATGTAAAATTACATGTCCTCTCCCTTTATACCAATGTCAGTGTGACATGGCATAATATCAATATTATTTACACTAATTCCTTATTCTCAGCTTCTTACAACCTTGTCAGAGAGAGAACCAGGGAGAGAGAAAGAGGAGAGAGAAAGATTGTAGAGGAGAGAGAAAGACTGTAGGAAGAGAGAGAATAAGAGTGACGAGGAGAGAGAAAGACTAGATTTAGAGAGAGAAAGACAAGAAAGATGAGGAAGCCATAGAAGCTGTGAGCAAGAAGGGAGAGAAAGACTGTAATTGTATTAATTTGTCAAAAGATATGTAAAATTACATGTCCTCTCCTTTTATACCAATGTCAGTGTAATATGGCATAATATCAATATTATTTACACTAATTCATTATTCTCAGCTTCTTACAGACCAACACTGAGAGGACAGGAAACCTAAGCTGTAAGTTAGACGGGTGCTTCAGTTGGGGAAAGTTTTGTAAGGCAAATCAAAAATCTCCTGGAATGCTGAATTATGAAAGAGTGGAGTTTGTGCGAATGTTATATGTGTTAGTGACGCATCTTGGGGCTAATCCTCGAGGTGTAGGAGAGTTGCAGTGGAGCTGCAGCAATCAGCCCCCGTCAAGAGGTGCTTCCCTATGTGTGTATTACGAGGCATTATGCCTATATGTTATGGGATCTCCCTCTGAGGAGAAGGGAAGGTGAACATTGGACTACATATTGGATACAAACACAAAATTGTCATAAGCATTTAGTGCAAAGCGAGTTTTAGACGCTCCTGGCCCGCGAGGCCGTGTGGTGGGGTTGTTTGTCGTATGCATGAGGTCCGGCTAGTGCCATAGCGAGTGCCAGCCCATTTTAGATCCCATCAGTGGTGCATTTGCCGGGAGCTACCTATAAGTGGCGTTCTCCGAATCTAGGTTGTAAAGGGACCTAAGTTTATAATTTCCATTAGAAGTATGCTAAGCTAACCATAAAATGGAGTTTTTTCAAGGATGGAAAACCTTGGCTTTCCCTATACAAAACCTACTGATGGACTTAGTTAGTTATGTAGAGTATGAGTCCTCTATAGAAGATAATTTAGGTGATGAGAGGAGTAACCAGTTAGTGGTTACCCCATCCTCTAATGCAATGGCATGGGCCGAGGTTTGACTTGGTGTGGTCTCTACCCAAGATAAATAATGTATAACCATCCATAAACCTAGAGGGCATGGAATAAGTATGTTCAAAGCTACGGCGGTCATGGCATCAACAAGTGATTATGCTAAAGCCATAGTGCCATGGGAAAAAATCGACACATAGTGGAGTGCAATTATGGCTGAAACATCCCATGTGGTGGGGCATCGTGCCAAAATTTTAAGTATCACAAGGATGTTAGAAGCCCTAGATGTAAAGGGAAAACCGTTGCTTAAAAGACACAATCCCCAGGTCCTAAGTGCTAAGGATAAGTTTGCTTTTGATGAGGGGCAGAAGCTCCTAGATAAAGCCATCATGGAACTGCCTAGAAAGGGGCAAGATATGGAAGATCCTCTAAGAAAGGATCGGAATGACATGCTAAGAGCTATAGGTCTCCCTAGACCACTTTATGAGTTGGCAGAAAGGGACATTAAGGATAATATTAACCTCCCTACACCAGTAAAGGTGGAAATGGAAGAGGTTGGAGACCCTAAGACACTTGGGTGAGGCCATGATTAAGAGGATTTTAATGGCCAGTGCTGATCCCGAAGGAAAGAACTAAATTCCCTCCTACTTATAGGGATCTCCCAATGTTTCATGGGCTGGTTAATGAGGATCCGATGGTGCATTTACGAGAATACGGCCTAACTTGCCTTACAAGTGAGTTCAATGATATTCATCGAATGCTTGCATTCTCAAGTACCCTAAAGGGAGAGGCTAGAAAATGGTAATGGAGCCTCCCAAGGGGATCTATTAAATCCTTTGAGGAGTTGAGTGATCGATTTTTAGATGAATATGAGAAGAAGGTGCCTATGATCCAAGTTTTAGGGCAGCTGATGCAGGTTAGGAAAGAGTCATATCCTTCTGTTAAAGAATATGCTAGAGCTTTTGATGATATTTTGAGGCTTTGGCTAAGAAGAGCTACTGCATTGCCAGGTGATGTGCTATGTGAGCTCTTTTTGAGTGGCTTAGAGATTAACATGCAAATCTAAGTGGGATTGCGGAATCCTAAGTCGTTAAGGGAAGCAAAGATGCATGCCATTGATTATGAGGGACATATTTAGAGATGTTGGGAAAAAATTTGGAGTTTTCCTCGCTCAGTACAAGTGCATCCTAGCTTCCAACCATTTCTACAAGGAGACAGCTCACTTGTTGATACCAAGGCAGCCTATGAGAGGAACCTTGGTAGCCAAAATCTCCAAGCAAAAAATGGAAATAGTAGGTATAATATACCCCCTAGGGATAAAAATATTCCAAGCCCAGTAAGTCCCATCAAGGCTTGCAACACTTCCATGAGAGGTAGTTGTGACGGTGGAATTGATAGAACCATTAGGTCTAAAGCTTAGATGAGCATTCTATGAGTGGTTCTAGTTGTGAACTTAGTAAGCCTCTTGAGAGACCTTTCCAATTTATAGATGAATCATGCTTTCGAGTTGATGATGTTCCTTTTAGTAAAAGCATGGTTCCTATGGCTAAGCAGTTGTTGCAGAGTGGACAAAGGCAAGTAAAGACATCTCGTGTAGAGAAGATACGGCATGCCAAAGGTCCACCTGTACTAAATAGAAGCCATAAGGCTGTGAGGCCATTTGGTAATAGTGATAAATCCATAGTGAGTCCATTGGACCAATGTGGGCAGATGAAGCAGTCTAAGAATATGAAAATGAATATGAGATGGGTTTGGAGGCCCAAAACCCCTAAAAATATTGTTGATGTGTCAGATGAAGGGCCAGGAATTGCATGTGGACATGCTTTGATGGATTCCCAAGAGGATGCGACTAAAGGCCATAATGCGACATCTGACAATAGGGACCACCGCCCTAAGATGCATCTATGTGATGGGTCTAGGCTTAAAGCTCTGTCTAGTTTGGATCATATCATTGACATATGTAATGGTCCAATTAGAGAAGAGTTGAATGATCATAAATCCATGATTCTCCCTGTAGGAGGAGTTACTGGAAAGTTGGGACAAGCGATTGCTTTGAATGATAACCAAAGGGATGAGATATATCAACCTAATGATGTCATTCATTCAGCTCATAGTACCCAAGAAGAGATGGCCATTATTAATGAGATATCAGTAGAAAGACTTGGGCCAGTGGATCTACAAAGAGCATAGATCAAGCTCTTAGCTGACTCACATGAGGAGCATGAGGCTAGTCCTCCTATTTTATGCTATCCTTGGTATCCTGATTAGTTTGATAGGATGTGTTGTATATGCCAAAGAGATCATAGATTGCATGGATTATAATGAAATATCCATTTAGGCTAAGAGGGCCAGTTGTTTTTGGGTTTTAATAATCTATTTCTTTAGGCCAAGAGGGCCCTATCTTTGTTTGGTGCAGGTACGTTTAATGTTTTGTTGTTTTAGTGATTGCACCATACAGGTTGACGAAGTCGTTGGAAGGAGCCTTTGTCGCGTGGAAGCTTCTCATGGCCCTATCCAGGTGATATCTCTCCTTTACGAGTGCATGTTCTTTCATGTTATATGTATTTTTGTACTTGAAGGGGGTTTTCTTTCTTGTTGGGGACCAGCAATCAAGGCATGAAGTCCCAGGTTTAGGTTAGGTATGTTTGCTGAGTAGTCCTTGCCTCCTGCAAGGCATTGTCAGGCATTGAAATACCTGTTTTAGATGGGAGTTCTAGTGACCCTGTTCTGCTGACCTGCTAGGCAGCCGTTCTAGGAGTTCCTGTTAGTTGTGAAGCAGTTTTAGAGAAGCCTACTAAAATAATGATGGAAAGAGACAAAACCCTAAAGATCTGAAAGACAATATATGAATATATGGAGGTGTATAAAAAGGGGTTCTAACCCCTATAAAAATAGAAAAGGAAAGAAAGAAAAATACTTGAGTTGTTGTTTATCACCTTGTGAAGGCCTGGTAGGTTCCTGGGGATAAGACAAGACTCGAGGCCAATGCCTGCCTTCCTTGGGGTGACATCTTGCCATAAAAGAAGAAAATAAAAGAAGGTTGGAGCGAAAATAAAAGTGAGCGTTAGAAAAGGATTAAGTGTCGCCTTGCGAGGGCTTGGCAGGTTCTTGGGTACCGAGATAGGACTTGAGGCCGATGCCCTATTCTCCTTGGGTCACTACGCTTAGCTCCCTCCTTTTTACATGCCCGAGTATGGAAAAATAAAAGCCTAAAAGAAGAAGAAATGTTCTAAACGAAACTATATGTTGATCCGGCTATAGGAGTCCTCGCCTAGGAGGAGCCCCTGGTTGAGTTGTCCTTAGTTAGGTAGATAGTTCAGACCACCACTTCGGGTGACCTCTTTGATAGTTCTTTTTAGCTTGGCTATGTTGCAGCAGTTGGTTAGTGACTAGCTTCGGGCTTTCTATCAGATTATGCTAGACCTACTCCTTGTAGATTTCATGCCTTGGTTTTGTTAGGGGGTAGGGTATGAGCTATGATGTGTTGTGTTGTGTATTTTTTGTATCAGCTTGATGCTCCTTTTTGTTGTTTATGTGCAGATCTATTTGTGGGATTCGGCGGGCTGAGTCGCCCTATCCCGTGGTCGCCAATGACGGATAATTTTTTATACCTAGAAGTGCTTAAAAATAGCCAAAAATTACGAATATCATGGGAAAAATAGACTTCCTCAAAGGCGGCGGTGGCAATCAGTACGATTTTAAGCGGCAAGTCCCTAAAGCGCTAGTGCTAATCTTCATAGAAAATCAAACGGTGGCGGATGGCCGAGCTAGAGTTTCTCTAGATGAAAAATGACGTCAGGAATCCAACGCAAGTCTCGGATCTCCATTTCGAGGTCTTTTGATCCCCCATTTAATCCTCACAAGGTTCGGGGTTGTGAAGCAGCTACTAGATTCGAAAGCCGAGAAGAGCGTAATGGGGCCCAGCATAGTAGATTTCGATGCCATGAAACCACCCGTCCAGTCAGATCTTGAATCCGATGTCATTTGCCCCTCCAAAAGCGAAAAACCCACTTGGCAGAAGTGTGAAAGCAAGAGGCATGAACTAGATAAGTTGATTAAGAGTTTAAAAGCTCTTAACAAAGAGCTTAAGAGCCAAAATGCTCACGAAATGAAACGATGGGGGGGGAGGGGGGCGTCAGTTTTTTGCACCCCATTTTTCTCCCCTTCATCATGATTTTTTGATCAGTGGAGGTAGGAGGAATCCTCCTGGGTCTGAGATGCTTTTATCCTTTGCCTTCCATCGCCACAAATGGATCGAGAAATGATGCACTGAGCAAAGAGATAAAAAACCAGTCTTTCTCTCTCCTCCCTCTCTCTCCTGCGCATGTGCAAGAAATCAAGAAGAAGAGGGGCTAAAGAATGCTTGTTCGATTGCTTCAAGATGAAGAGGAGGCTGAGGAAAGAGGTTCAGCACTGAAGAATGGTTGTTGCTCGGTCTTTGGACTGCCTGGAATAATTATTAAAAAACCCACAATGCACAAGACACGCGGTATGCTCTAATTTTATGAAGAAATTTGCTTGTTTTTGTTGTTTCATGGTCCAAATGTTGTTCATATGCAATGAATTTTTTTTAAAATCTTGTTTGAATCATGTTTGAGGGCTATAACTACAGAAATGCAGAACACGTAATGATTTAGAGCTGTTATTAATTCTTTAAAACCAGCAAAATGTCATTTTTAATGGAAATTAGTGGTTTTTTTCGATTTTGAGTTGAAAAAAAGGGGTGGAAATGGAATAAACTCAAAGAAAATGTTAAATTTCAGTCAAAATAATAAGCCAACACAAATCAATCAGAAAATACCTATTTTTCATGAATAATAAATAGGAGAAAATAGTAAAAAATAGAAAAAATTGGGATTTTCACGCTCAAAAAATATGAAAAAATAAGATTTATGTGTGTGAATGTTTGGCGAGGTTAAAGCATGAGGTAAAGCCTCATTTTGGCCTCATCCTTTGTGTTATAGTACGTGTTTATTGTTTTTTATATACAAAAATGATACAAAACAACCATTTACACCTATGCACCGCAGCAACACCTAAACAGTGAGGGGGGAATGAAGTTTATGCGACGATCTAATTGCTGAAAAGATACAAATTTTGATTTCTCTCTTTGTGCATAGCATTTAGGGATCATTCCATAATTAAATATAGGCGACTAGTAGCACGGAAGTTTCGGTGCTAGTCCCTAAAGCAACGCAGCACGTAACGTTTAGTTAAAATTCATGAAAGGGCTATTTTCTGCACATCACATGGCTATTTTTTAAATCATAAAATGGTTGTGCACAATCTTCATACACCTTGCATCAAGCATGCCACGTGGTATCTCCTGGAATGCATTACACTTGATTGATAAACTTTGACCAACGCTGAGAGGATAGGAAACCTAAACTGTAGGTTAGACGGGTGCTTCCGTTGGGAAAAGTTTTGTAAGGCAAATAAAAAATCTCCTGGAACGCTGAATTATGAAAGAGTGGAGTTTGTGCGAATGTTATATGTGTTAGCGTCACATCTTGGGGCGAATCCCTGAGGTGTAGGAGAGTTTCAGTGGAGCCGTGGCAATCACTGAGAGGTGCTTCCCTATGTGTGTATTACGAGGCATTATGCATATATGTTGTGGGATCTCCCTTTGAGGAGAAGGGAAGGTGAACGTTGGACTACATATTGGATACAAACGCAAAATTGTCATAAGCATTTAGTGCAGAGTGAGTTTTAGATGCTCCTGGCCCACGAGGCCGTGTGGTGGGGTTGTTTGTTGTATGCATGAGGTACGGCTAGTGCCATAGAGAGTGCCGGCCCACTTTAGATCCCATCACTCTTCTAATTCCATCCTCTTGCTGAGCCTAAAAGACTATTGTTGGAAGAGATTCAAGTAGTCAATCATGCATTTTCTTCAAGATTTCAATGCTTACATGCTGCCAAGTTAATTTCAGTCATCTCTTAGGCTTCTTGCATTCAGAATGATCCATTCTATGCTGAAAATTATCACTGCTGTTTACTGATTGCCTCGCTCTAACCTCTTGACTTGTGATGATTGTTTGAGCACAAATTAATCTCTGAAATCCATTGTAAATGAGGTGAGTTAGCAGTGAGTCACTGCTTCGTAAGCCCTCTCCTTATTCCCAACTCAATTCCATGCACTTCATGAAAAGAATTACTTCCAAGCCACCATGCATAGCATGCTGATTGCTTAATTAATAAATATCTGCGATGTATACTCCGGGTGAGGAAAAAGCCCGATGCCAGGCGAGGTGGCAAGACAAAAGAGGGATGACTCCCCCTTGCCATCAAAGACCCTGAAGGGGTGCACAACCCGGCCTGGGGGGAACTTTGCCCACCTCCTAGTGATCCGGAGCCCGAAGTTGCTTGCAAGTGCAAGTACCCACTTGAAGAACTGAGATATTGACTTGACATTGATGTATGGATGTATTATTGGCTGCAAATGTATGGAAATTTCTATTGAGGATGTATTTGCAAACATGAGAATACATATGCAGTCAATGGCAGTGAATACAATGCTTGGGATATATGAGAGATGCCTATGCATGGGAAATTGTGCTAAGAGATGCTTATGACATGCTCAATTTTTGAATAAGGCTACAAACAGTGAATTTGGATGATTGGGCAATGTATTATGCCACGTGGGATGACCCTTCAGTCATGCATTGACAAGTTGATCCATTGCAACCCCTTTCTTGACCCTCGCAAGGTGCTGTAAGCAATTTGCTTGCATTTATAGAGGTATACCTACTCCCAGGAACTGAGGTGCAGGTCTCGCAAAGTGCCCACAGGTCCTAATAAGGGCTTTGATCAGTTTTGGAGCTCTATTTGGACTCCACAAGATACTTATAGGTCAAAATAGGTCTCCTACAGGTGTGGACATGGTGCTGGACTGCACAGTACAACAATATCTTTCTTATTACAGAATTTTCTATATAAAATATGGGAGCATATGATTATGCTCAGTTCAAAGAGGGCATCATTGGCTCTGATTTGAACAAAAAATTAGGTCAATCGGAGCTTCCTAGCTCAAGTTACGGGCAAAATAGTGACAGGTGGTCTAATGGGACTGCACCTAACCATGGTAGGGAATAAGGGAAAAACTAAGGCAAATGATGACCTTCAGCAAAAAACAAGGGATGCACGCATCCTGAGGGCTGAAACTAACCTTGAGGTGGAAGATGAAGATTATTCTCATGACGTGGATAGCCTCAGCGCGCTCACTAACACCCTCAGTTCGCATGAGACAAGGCATGTTGAGAAACATAGAGAATTGATGGAAGGCATTGGTCAAATGAAGACCACTATGGATACCCTTGCTGCCCCAGCTCACTAAGTGGATGGAATTCAAAATGAAAGAGAAGGAACATAAGGATAGATCGAGTATGCATGCTGAGGCCCACTAGTGAATGCAGCAAATATGAACTCCCAAGGCATTTTGGGAAGAGTGGGCATCCCTAACAGCACTTTTGAATAGGGAGAGCCTTCACATAGACAAGAGGAGCCCATGAACAATGCAATGAGGGGAAATTTTTAGTCATCACAAGGGCCCATGCCATCTATGCGAGTTCAGCCATCTTTTGGTAGAAATTTCTCTAACAATGGTTCATTTTTGGGTAACCACATGGATCAGCCTCAGTTTGGATACGTGGGACAACCACCTAATCATGAAAGAGAGCTGAGAGACAAGATTATTTTCTCAAAATTCAATGGTCAATCATCATCTCCAACTGAACTCAAAGAGTGGCTCTCCAAGCTTGAGGATTATTTTGACATCTTGCCCCGTAGTGATGACCAAAAGATCCATTTTGCAACAATCCACTTGGAAGGATTTGCACATACATGGTGGAGGTACATTAAAAGAGAAAATCAGCAAGTGAACTCATGGGAAGCATTCAAAGCACTCATGGTGCAAGTATTTGTCTCGCCGGTGGAGAAAGAAAAGCTTGCCCGCCAATGGTATAGCCTTGAACAGCATGGTCTTGCTATTAAAGAATACAGAAATCAGTTCCTCAACCTTAGCATGTATGTTGAGTCGATTAGTGATGATGCCAAGTTACACAAGTATGTGTACAGGCTGGATCCCCAACTCTCGGCTGATGTCTCAGCTCAAAACCCATCAGATTTGTTCAAAGCTATTGAATTGGCTGAGAGGTACTCTCGCAAGTATCGCCGGGATGCTTCATTTCAGTATGGATAGCAAAGAGGGGCATGTTTGGGTAGCAAAGAGGACACATGTAGTCATATTTTGGACAACAAAGAGGTGTTGTAAAGGCCATGGTAGTTTGGGGCCAGTTATGGTGGTGGTAACATGCCATTCAGTACTCCGAAAATCCCCACATACCCCACTTTTAATGCCTCAAGACCACAAGGCAATTTAAGGACAGCAAATAGCCCAAGAATGGATAATAGGCAAGGGGACAATATAAATAAAAATGCTTCAGCCTTTGGTAGTTCAAAGTCCATTCCCATGGATTTGTATAAAGAAACAAAGGAAAAAGGGCTTTGTTTCAAGTGTGGCGAGAAGTATACAACTGATCATGCCTCAAAATGTGCTTTTAGAAATGCTAAGGCATGGGTTCACAGCATGTTGGTATTTGAGGACTCAGAGGAGGACCCTGAGGATACACATGTTTTTATGATGACTGCTAAAACAGATGATGCTGATGAAGAGTTTGGTCAAGAAGAGTTCTTTGACCCTGCTGACTCTTTTCCTTTTGACCCCGATGGCCATGTATCACGAGGTATGGGTAGAAAGATCAAACCACATGCTGAAATACATGCTGCCACTGCTTATACCATATCTATGGATGCTTGGACAGGATCCAGAAGTCCTAATACATTGTGTATTAAGGGCCAAATTCATGGGAAGGATGTGTTTATACTCGTTGACAGTGGTAGCACTCATAGTTTCATTAACAGAGCAGTCATGGACAGGTTGAAGTGTTTTCCCACTGATTTACAACAGCCCCATTGAAGGTGCAAGTTGCCAATGGGGATGAAGAAATTAGCACACAAGTATGCCATGTTGTTCATATTCAGCTTGCTGAAAATTTTGGATAGCAATTGGATTTAATTGCATTGGAAATGGGGCCTACAGATGTTGTCTTGGGTTGTGATTGGCTGAAAACTTTGGGCACTATAACCATGGAATTTTCCTTGCTGTATATGGAGTTTGTCAGTGCGGGACAGCTCATTCACTTGCAAGGAATTCAAAATGATAGTGAATTTCAGCTCATTACCAGAAAAAAACTCAAGAAAGAGTTCAAGAAACAGTCCCAAATCTTTGTATTGCAGTTAAATAAAGAAAATTCAGATCAGTCCACTAAAATAGTAAAGAATTCAACATTAAAAACTCTTTAGAAGAGTACAAGGATCTCTTCCAAGTACCTATAGCACTACCCCCTAATAGGGCAGTTGATCATCCCATAGATCTGGAGCCTCAGTCAAAGCCTGTGAACAAGCCACCTTACAGATTGTCCAGGTGTGAAAGAGAAGAAGTTGCCAAACAAGTCAAAGAATTACTAGACATGGGATTCATTGAGCCCAGTTCTTCACCATATGCTTCCCCTGTGTTATTGGTCAAAAAGAAGGATGGATCTTTCAGGATGTGCATAGACTACAGGGATCTTAATAAGATCACTGTGAAGGATAGGTACCCCATTCCATGCATAGATGACTTGCTAGATGAACTCAAGGGGCCTAAGTACTTTACGAAGACACAATGCAGCCTGTAGAGCGAAGGCCCGAGAAGGAGCTCGTGTGCTTATATAAGACTAATGTTACTCTCTTGTACAATCGTGTGTGCGCCAATAGTATGCCACTCTTTTGGCTATAGGAGTTTACATGTACTTCTTGGGGCAACCACTAGTGGTGGGAAGTTCAAGTTCATTGGGGAGCGCTTTTACTTAGCATTGTTGGGATCCAAAGCCAAACATGACCAGGTTCCTGTCTTGTTTGTCAATTATTACAAAGAAAATCTGGTCCATAGCTTTGCCGTGGTCTTCATTCTTCTCTCTCGAAGGAGTTATTTTCCATGAATGCCCAATATGAATTGAGTTCATAGATTTACCTCCATGGCTTGTGGATGAAGCATCCACCATTGCTGCAACCCTTAGCAAGGTTTTGTACTCACTTGCTCCTCTCACCTCCCAGGGTCTCCTTAAGGCAAATAGTTGAGTATGCATACTATGGGATAGGCGTAGCAAGCCCCATGAATCCTTGAAGCTACAAGACCCTAGGGGAATGGAAGTGGTCCTCGGTTAAGCTCTCCATCTTCCCCAATGCATGTTATCATTGTAAGAGGAGTGGTCAATTCGCTCATGCTTGTCCTAGTAAGTCTAACTTTGATGTCTCAACTACTACCCCTAAGGAGCCAAATGAGTAGAATGGTGAAGAAAAAGGCAAACAAAAGATTGATCAACCCAGTGTGGGTGAATCCACCAAGGGCTCAACACCGACACTGATTGGACCAAGTAGAGCACTAAAGATGTTAAGGGTGATAAAGTAGCACCATAGTATGCAAAAGAAATGGTGGTATACTCTAACAAGAGGAATATTGCTCCTAGGTTTGTAGACAACAAAGCTAATGGTGAGAATAATAAAAAGAAAGACTTCTCTCAGGAAGCTTGCGCGTACCCCTTTGGTGAATCACAATCTCTACACTCCTCTTGATGACCATGAGATGTTGGATGAGATGGCTTCAATGATCTAAGAGGAAGACCCTTTTGTCCAATATAAAATTTTGTTCATGGAATGTACATGTCTTTGCATCTAGTCTCCAAATGATCAAGTAACCTATGGGCTCATCCAAAAGTAAAAGCCACAAATTTTGGCACTATAAGAAATCAAGTTGATTGAGGATTCTTGCGAGTATTTTTAGATTAAAGGCTATGTGACATTTTTTAATGTTGGTTTTAGAGGCAAAGGGGGGAATTTGATGCTTGTTAAGGGTGATCTCAAGCCTATAGCAATGTTTTGCAGCTGGTGATGATAATTGCATAGGTGTCAATATCAGGATATGCAATGAGACTTTCTAATATGTTCTATCTATGTAGCCAATAACTCAATGACTAGGGAAAAACAATGGGAATTCGTCAAACTCCACTTGCATGGCAAGAATGCAATCATTAGTGGTAACTAGAACATGGCATGTAGGGAAGGGGACTGGTCATATTCTAGTCACCACCAATGGGGATGACCTCATGTTTGCGTGCCATAATAAACATGTCAACTCCACATGGTGAGATGGAAAACTAGAGAGGATCTATCCCACACAAGGAGCATGGTGGCTAGGTAGAGATCAAATATTAGATGCTTAATGAAATCATGGCCTTGATCATATTCCGCTGATGGCTGCATTTAGAGCTATTATGTTGGTGGGTAACAACAATGGTCCTCCTCGCTTCCATCTAAGTCTATCCTTTCAAAATGAAAGACTCTTTCTTTTGAAGATAAGTAATGCATGGGAACAAGCCAAGGACCACCATGCTTACCTCTAAGTTCATACAGATAAAGTGTCAAGAAGCCATCATGGCTCTGAATGAAGGACCATGGAAGAATCCTTCAACCAAAAGGTGGGCACAAGAAGGTGCTTGCAAGGCATGTACTACTATGTTAGTTTCTCTTACTAGCAATCCCAATGATGAGGTTATGCAATGCTATCTCAAAGATATTGAAACATTTCTTAAGCTATAGGAAGAAGAAGTTGTCAACACTGCTAAAGTGTAATTGAAGGGTCAGTGGGAGCTCTTAGGGATGGACCCAATGAATTCTATTTATCTAAACTTAAGGATAAAAAAAAGAAGAAGCAATCACATGTATCAAAAATCAACAAGAACTATTGGTCTCAAATGAGCACTCTATAATAACTGAGGCCTTTCAAGATAATTTGGCTACAATAGTGGGCATGGATCCACCCACTACCCCTAATTACAACTACACGATGCAAGCCTTTCTAAGAGAGATTGTGTCACCTATTACGGCTTGTTCTTGGAAAGGCCTTTAGTCTAGAGGAAATCACAGAAGTTGTCTTCAGCATGAAATCGAGGAAGTCTCTCGAACTAGATGGTTTATCTATTGAGACCTTTTAGAAGTTGTGGCAATGATTTGGTAGGGCTACTCAATTATATCAAGCAATCTAGCTTTATGTCCCCTATTATGAATCGGGGTGTTATCAAGTTGGTTCCAAAGTTGCAAGTCTGCATCAAAGTCTCTAGTTGGAAAGTATTGACAATGCTCAACTTTTCTATCAAGTTATTGCTAGAGCATTGGCCATGCGAGTCAAGCATCTATTTTCTAAGGTCGTCCATGAGAAGCAATATGGGTTCGTTCCATGATAGAGGGAAATTGTAGTGAAAAGTAAGGGCTAGAGTATAAGAAGATGAGAAGACACTATGCACAATGAGAGAGAGTGATAGAGACAATCTGGAAATTAAAGTTAACTATAGTTGTTGATTTCATTGATAGTAGTTGTATATATACATGGTACATTAAATGAGGTAGATGAGCTCCTATTCTAAATATCTCAGACATTTACGATGAGGATAACTATGGGATCCTTTTGTCCACATGTTTGCATATCTGTATATTATCTAGACTTTATTCTAATATCCCCCCTCAAAAGGATTCCATAGATAGTTTAACTAAATACAACTAGATACAATTGTAATATTAGGGCCAAAAATGCTTCAAAAAAGGTACTTGTAAGAAAATGATTAAGTTGCTAATTAGTTGAGATTTTGGAAGAATGAAACCGCCAAATTTGGTTGCTAAGTTGTCAAGGTCACATTTTTTACTGTTTTGGTCTTGAAACTTGGGAGAATTCATATTTTCGAGAAATTTCCACCTATATCACGTTTGCCTACTCATGTGTCTTCTTTTCACACACTCTTTCACCTTTCTCTTCTTTGTGTCACTTTCTTATCATTGTGAGATTCATTTTTCATTGATATGCTAAAATTTTTAGCAATACCTCTACAAGTAATACAGATGCGAGCACATGCAAGTACAAACTTACCATCCAACTAGATCCACTTTATTCATCTTAGAGAAGTATACATCATGGAGTACTAACATATGAGATGGAGGCCTATAGATTGCAAAGTCAAGGAAAGAAACATATAGATTTGTGAGTGGATATAAATATTTATCCCAAGGATCCTTCAATAGGTAAGCCTCCTAATTTTTTTAATATTCATGACTACATGAGATATGTTGGGGAAGGTTATAATGGGATGATTGGCTATAAAAGATTATACTTTGCATCTTACACATACATGGCTCAAATGAACAAAATGAAAAAAACATTATTAATTGCATAGATAAACATTTTTAAGCTTACAAATAAGATTGGTGTTTTGGAAAATACTAATAAGTCATTACAAGACAAGCTAGCACACTTAAAGAAAACTCCAATAGATTCAGAGAAAGAAGGAGATCATTAAAAAAATATAACTAGCTTGTGTGTGAGAGTAAAGAAAAGAAGATTGAATCTTGTAAAGAACTATGTCTCTAACATATCGAGGATTAATATTCGAGAGAGTGAGGAGAGAATCAATCTTTTAAAAGAGACCATGAATAAGAATGATATTTTATGGATCCTTAAGTCACCTCAAAACGTGGATTTGAGAGGCCCAACTCTCAAAGAATTGGTAAAGGAATTAAAGGACATAGTAAAACCAAACGAAATTGTAGAGACATGGGATACTGTGGGTATTAGTCAAAAAGGTTAGTATGCGATCTCTAGATTATGGTTTAAAAATCTTAAATGTAATAAAATAATTGCATTTGGGTTGCCTTGAGCCCTTATAGTATTGATTGTAAGGACTTCCATGAATTGTAAGATTCCACATGTTTTTGGGAAATACATTCATATTGAAGCATCTATGCCATACAAAAAGACAAAAGGAAAATCTAGTTTTGAATACAATGTATTTAACAATATATGGGTTGATCTAAGAAGGGTGCAAATTGCAATGGTTCACATGTATAGACTCAAGCTAGAGGAATGTGACGGTGTTTTGAAGTTTTCCTTGAAGTTAGATGAAGCACATATTCAAAAAGAAAAAAAGATGGAAAGAGTTAGCATTTGCATCATGAATAGGATATTGGACTATAGCAATGGTGGGGGTCAAGCCCCAGTGCATAAGTTCCAATTTGAGATGGAGATTGGACTACAGCAATGATGCAACCCAGGTACCAATTGAGAATCATCAAACACTGAAATGGTTGTTTACTCATACATGTATTCCCAACATTATTAAGTCTCAAAGTGAATGAGAAATGTTGGTGGTTGATGGGGTTGGTAATTTTAATATGGAATGGCACATGAGTGCTAACTTAAAAACTATCAAATGTATGTTTGGAATATGTAATGGGAAAAATGAAAAATATCCTTGTATTTATTGCATGGAAAGTGTTGGGTCTAAAAATTGGAGCAACTTGTGCCCTACAAGAAAAGCCCCAACTAGAGACTCTATAGATCTGAGTAAATAAAAACAAGGAAGATATATGGGATCCCATTCTTTCAATTCCTCTTATAAATGTTCAATAATGTACTTTTCATGCAGAGATTAGAATTATTGATAAACTTCTCAGGTTGCATCTCGACTACACATACTCAATTAAGCCCATGTCTTTATCAATTGAGTGTATTGACAAGTGAGAGACATTACTCTCCAAAATGGGTTTTCATGGAGGTCAAGTTCACTTAAGAAAAGATCCAACACTTTTAGGGAAAATAAGAGTGTCTTGGCTGATGTCTCAATGGGAGACTCAAAAGCTAGATACTTTTTAGGAAACCATACAAGAAAATAGGTAAGCATTACTCGGGAGCATTGGAGAGAGCTATGTGGGATAACGACAAACATTGCAAGCACACCACGACGATAGGTAGGAAGTGAGGGAGTCTAAAGAGGTATTTGATCTCCTTAACAAGTAGGTTTTTGTTGTTTTGGACTTGGGAAAGTATAATGGAGTAATGTAGATATTTTCCTTATGATTTTCTCTTGCATTTAGGAAGGATAGGAGCAAAACATTGGAGCAAACAGTAGGGTTTTCTGTTTTGCTATATAACAGGCTGAAACAGGGAAAAGAGGGGCTAAAAATAAAATTTTGGGTTAAATGTTAGTAAGGGAGGCAAGACTAAGGTGAGTACAGGCCTAGGCAGGGTGATAAGGGGCTAGGAGTGGGAAGAAAGGCCATATTGTGCATTGCAGGGTTTCAGGATAGCAAGAGAAAGGGAGAAAGCTTCATCGCGTGGACCTGCTTTGATCTGGTCATCTATGAGTTATTTGCCTAGCCCAAGTAATTCAACACCTTCTCCTACATGAGTAGGTTGGATCTGGAGGTGCTCAGCAGGTAGGAAGCCCTTGATCGCTCGGTGCGACGAATTCTTTGAATTCTGGTAAAAATCGCATCGCGTTCGGCCCATCTAAGTGACGGCGGTTCTGGACCGAGTCCCAAAATCGGCCAATCAGCCTTCGGACCATTCGGCCATTTGCCCCACTACACTCAAACACCTTTCACTCAGCCCGTTCGAATAAAGCATTCGGACCAACTTTGAAATTCGACCCTTGGTCTTGTCAACTCGGCCCTACCGACTCGGCCCAACCCCACTCAGCCCAACCGCCTGCTTATCTTAGGGTCAAACTCACCACGAAAAGAGATCACACTATCAATGCTTTGATTGATGAAGGAGCAGATTTTAATATCTTGACCTATGAAGCAAGGACCCTACTAGGCCAACCAGAGCTCACACCGACTAATGCAACTCTTAGCCCTTACGGAGGACACCCACAAGCACTCATAGGGAATTGCAAAATCCTTGCGACAATTGAAACTAAAAGCTTGCCTATCCTATTTCATGTTCCTCCAAATAGTGCTAATTGTGAGAAGGAAACCCTCCTAGGAAGACCCTTTAAAAGGGCAAGCAAGTGTGAGGCTGACTGTGTAGCAAAGAGGATACACCTGACACTACCGGGGGTGAGGATAGTCACAACCTTTAGCAAGGGTGACCTCATCGAACCTTGAGGGAAAGGCAAGGAAGTGCTGACATAATAGTCAAGCCTGCTAATGATAGCAAGAACTTGTTGGAAGAGTTGATACAAGCACAGGTCGAACAACGAGAACTACTGAGTGAGGCCATGCCTAAAACAAGAAGGTCAAGTGACAATGCCAAGGACGGGCTTTGGACTTACAAATATCGTAGAAGACCCCAAAATCCTTATAGACGAAGGCATCAATGGGGAGGGTCAGCACAACGTCGCGATGGATATCCAAAGCGTTGCTACGTGCTCAAGGGTATTACGTAGATAACCGATGGATTGGGTGCCAAAACCCCCTGCTAAACCTCCTCTATCAACCGAGGGCCAGATCGTATTAAGAGCAAAGAAGTGTAGGAGGAGATCTAAATGAAAAACCAAGTCTCAAGTCAAAAACATTGGAGTGATCGAGCCCCTCATGGTCAAAATCAAGAAACCAAATGGGACTAATTGGAGGGTAGATCCTCAGCCTAGCGTGCTTGACAAGCAGATATCAAATGTAATCGTTGAGGATACGCAAAAGCCACTAGTATCCAAGGAGCCTTTGATTCCCCAAGGGGATAACAGGCATCATAGGCACAACATTGCTCATGGCAAGGTTAAATGCTCAACAAAGCAAATGGTAAAATCATCTAATAGCTATGAGGAAATCTTCCAGCCAGTGTCAAAGCCACTTAGGAGTCCCAAGTCTCCTACACCCTCTTTCCCTAAACGGACACAGTGAGCACAACAACAACCATCAAGTGCAGCTGCTCAATCCCAATCTCTATCTCCATCTAAGCTTCCAAATGTCCAAGAGGTGGGACATGACACCATCTGTAGCTCTCGGCCCAAGGATATGCCTGTGTAACCTAATGTGACTAGATCAACTCATGCTCCATCTACACAAGTGAATGCTCAAAGGGCAACAAAAGATACGACCACTTTCGATTGCCCTAGGGACTTGACATCGCAATCCACCAAGAGTAGCCAACCCATTGGACTGGTCGCTACTACTTCCAATCAGGGATCACAGCAGTCACAACCCTTGGCCGTGACAACGACCCCTGCGGAACATGTCCTTAGCAGTTTACCTATGGAGGAGGTGCCGCAACTAGCATCCTTGACAACTCCATCACTTCCAAAGAACCTAAAGCCTAGGCTTGAGGAGAAACCTCTCAAAGATGTGGCCAAAGAGATAGCGCATCTAACCAATCAACCGAGCAAGGTTGTCCAACAGGTCGTAGCTACGTCCCACATTAGGAAAAAATGAACTCACAAATGGACCCTTAAAAATAATATAGTTTAAGATGTGGGCCTTTTGGATTGTCCAATAGGAAGGCTAGATGTTGACATCCATGGAGGGTGAATCTTCTCTCTCCAAGTCTTGGGTTTTCTATTAAAAAAAGGGGTAGTGGTGGATTAAAAAAAGGGAGAATGTATAGTACACAAAATTTGAGTTTCTCTCACCTCGTATTTCCCCCTTTTTTTGGAGAGTTTTCAATTTCAGTTTTTTTCCCTCTCACGAAATCAGTTTGAACCAAAAGTCGAGCAACAAACCACTTTCCCTCTCTTCTCTATACTCGTGAATTTTCATCTCCATTGAAGCTCCTTGCTGAGAGTAATTAGGGTTTTGAGCGTTTTGCTTACCTCTGCACTTTCTTCTCCACACAGCTCCAGATTTTGGGAAAAACACAGGTGTCCATCTCTCTTTGCATTTTCTCTTGTTTGCTATTATTTCAATAGGGTTTGTTGTCGTTTCTTACTGTTGTTGTTGTTTTATTGCAGAGGTTGTTTGGGGCAGAAGATGAAGGTGCTCATCTCTCTCTCCTTTCTTTCCCCCCTCTCTCTATGTGTTGTTTCTCTTTTATGTTGTGTTTTCAGTAGAACTTGATGTTGGTTCTAATTATTGTTTTCTTGAAGAGTTTATTTGGAGCAAGAGGCAAGGGTGTTAATCTCTCTCTTTGTTTGGTTTTTTTTTAATGATATCTTTTCAATACAACATAATGTTAGTTCTAACCCTTGTTGTTTTATTGCAGACATCATTTTGGGTGACATTGCATAAGTGCTTATCTCTCTCTCCCTCTCTCTTTCTCTCTCTATGTTTCCTCTTTTCTACTATTTTTTCAATATATCTTCATGTAAATACTAACTCTTGCAAAAATGTATTTTGCACTGATCAATTTGGGCAAGATTGGATAGGTGCTCATTTCTTTCTCTCTCCCGCCACGTACTCACACACTCTCTCTTTCTTTCTCTCTGCATTATCCCTTTTCTACTATCTTTACAGTAGGGTTTGATGCTAGTTCTAACTTAAGAATCAATTGTTGTTGCAGCACTTAACATAAGGTAGAGCAAAGATTTTGTAGCTCAATTTACAGGTAAATTTTCCATATTTTGTGGTGCCAAAATTTATTCATTTAATTAGTGACTTTTATGTTTGATGGGATTGATGTTTTCTTATGTCCATCATTTGCAATGGGTTTTGATTAGCAATGATTCAATCTTATCTTCAGCAGATCAATTTATAGGTAAATTGGCCGTGTTTTGTATTGCTTCTATTCATGCAGTTATCTAGATATTTTTTGCTAAAAGGGATTCATGCAAGTATTTTTGTTAAAAGGGATTCATGCAGATGTTTTTTTGTACTGCAGGTATTGTACAAGGTTTAGGTGAAGCATATAATTCTCGATCAACTATTTTGATGTGGTGAGTGATTCCTTTGTGTTGGATGATATGGATCTACTGGAAGTAGATGGTTCAAAAATCCTTTGCTTTATTGGTCCTATGTGTCCATTTGGATCTCCATGCCAATTGGCAATGATCCATGAAAGTATCATATCATCCATATAACACACAATATGTTGAGTCTTAGAATGTCTCAGGTGTCAATCCAATGTGCCTATTAAGATTTGCATGCCATGTGGTTGCTATCCTTGTAACAACTACTCTATAATACCCACATTTCAAACAATGTATTGAGTCAAATCAAACTCTTCTTCATTATAATAAAATTTATTTTAGCGAAATTCTCTGAGTATTCTTATGCTATTCTTTTCATTATATTTCATGTAAATGGTATGATTAAAGTGATGTCTTGAAATTAAATCTATACTTTGTGTTGATGTATATATCCACATGCATTTCAATATTGATGTTTATGTCTACTTACAAAAGTGTAAACATCTCTTAATGCCATGTTGATTTGTATGCCATATTGGTGATTATTGGACAGACTTGAAATGCTTATTATTTAGGGGTTAATACATACTTCTTTACATCTTATGCGTAGGTTATAATGCCTGAGAGAAGAACAAGTATTCTCTCGATAGAAACAGAAAAGATGAAGAAGGGAATTGGATCACTGATATGTATCATTGCTCATCGTGGGTACATATGCATCCAAGTATGAAGGGAGCTTTCAAGGTGAAAGCATTTGCAATTGCAGATGTATCAAAGCACCAGAAGGGTAAAATTTTAGCTCTCAGACAAAGAAATGTTGATTCTCACCTTGTAACAGAGGCGTTTGTACAACATGTATTCATGCAAAAACAAATACATATTGTGCCCTGTTGAGTGTTGAAATGACTTGTTTTTTGGCTGATTTTTGTTGTTTTTGAGAGCTGAATGGTTGATTTTAAGGGATGATTGATTGATTTGGAAGTGGTTTGAGAGTGTTTTGGATGATATTGATTGTGTTTTGGAAGATCATGATGTTTGTTGATGGTTCTGTGATGTTCTGATAGGTTCTGAATGGTTCTGTATACCTTCTGTTTTGTTCTGTTTTGGTCTGTTTTGTTCTGATTGTCTTCTGTAAGGAGGGATGGAGTATTGATTGATGAAGAATGAGATATTGTGAAAGCTTAGTGAATGGTTTGTGAGAGTTTGGAATGATTTGAGAATGAGTTATGAGGTTTTGATGACCTTCTGTAACCTTCTGTAGGTCTTCTGTAGAGCTTCTGCTTCTGTTCTGTTTCTGTTCTGTTCTGTACTGTAACTGTTCTGGTACTGTTCTGTAAGTGTTCTGTGGAATGTATGTGTGACTTTGGGAAAGTTTTCTAGCCTTGGAAAGAGGTGAATACAAGTGCAAAAGAGCTAGAGGAAGTGGAAGAAGTAGCTGTTGAAGACTCAAGAGAAGACTAGAGTGAAGTGACAGTAGTGAGCTGTGAAGAGACACTGTAGTGGCTCTGGTGACCCTTCATATCAGACATACCTCTTGGGAGGGGTATCCACGACCTAAGAGTGATTATTGAGAGTAATTTTGAGAGATTGTAGTGAGGATATGATGTATTATTGATGGAGTGTGTGAGAGAGAGTCAGAGATAGCCAATTCTACTCAAACAGAGTGATTGTATATGAGAGATTGAGAGAGAAGACTATGAAGATATTGAAGATGAATACTATGTGATGAATTTCCATTCCAAGATGGTGTATTCCTTTGCTTTCTTTGTTCTATTGATGGAGTTTGTGAAGATGTTGAAGAATATGGTTGATTCTATCAAAACCGTGGGAGATCTACATAATGCTGCATGAAGATTTGTTGTGCCTGGTGTTCTTTTCTTCATTGTGATAATATGAAACATGATAAACAAGCTTTTTGATGTTACAAGATAGATTTTCTTGCAAGAGAATTCCCTTTTCCTTGGTGTTCCTCTCGGGGCTCCATGTTTTTGGTGCGCAGCCGGGGAAACTTGCCATCAACAAGCACCAAAAGAGGCTGAAAATGAAGGAATTGGCATTGCCAAGAAGAGAAGAATTCAATGGATGTTTGTAAAATTCCTTCTTCCACTGAAGATTTGGAATTTCTCATAATCAAAGCCACTTTTCACAAGAAGTTCATCCCACAATGGCGGAAACATATCACCATCATGATGCATGCTCTATGTGGTGGACAGTTTCCTCTTCCTGTTGAAGCAGCAGAAACTTGCATCTTGGTGGCAAACTGTTTGGGAACAAACTGAAGAGCAAAAACAGAGAGAATGAACATCCATGGACGATTTGGCATTCATTGAGAAGTTTCCAGACAACATCAAGTGGGAGATTGTGAAGAAGCTTCAGGAGTCTTGGTCTGTAGAGGTTCACAGGGACAAGAAGGAAAAGAGTTGGAATTTGTTTGTGGATGCTCAACAGCAAGATACATGGGATGCTTGGTGTACTGATAATCTCCTGTTTGTTCAATTAGCAACCCACTGGAAGTTGGTATCCCACCTGAAGAGGATACAATTGGGGACGAAGTTCCAGAAGCATCTGCAGCAGACGAGCTCATGCTATGGGACAGAATGGCGATGGTACCATTTGGTTTGGTAAATGGATCTTCTCATATGCAAAACCTTTATAAGAAATGGATTAAGAAGAGCAAGCCGTCTTTTAAGTGTGGCTCCTGCCGTCCTAACCCATCCTTGCCAAAGAAAGATGATGATGATGCACCGTGCCAACAAGCACCAGTCCCACCAACCCAACAGGCATCAGAGGGTCCCTGTTATGTGACGTTCCTGGATGTATCATCAGAAGAGGAGTCTTCAAGCCAAGAGGTAATTAATTTTGAAACCAAACCCGAAACATCTCTTATCCCATTCCAACATCTTAAGGAGCAACCTAAGTCTCCACCAAAAGAAGAAATTGGTTCTAGTGGGACATCAGAAGAGGGCATCACTCCCTTGAAGGAGTCGGATCTGTATCCAGAAGCAGTCCGCAGGACCTTCATCCGTGAAGTAGAAGGTGAAAGACAGTTAACCTTTGTGGATTCAGAAGGCACTGAACGCCACTTGAAGGTGGGTAGCAGTCTCCCAGAAGAGGAGTTGTTAACCTTGTACAACTTGTTGAAAGAAAATTTGGACGTGTTTGCGTGGTCTTACAAAGACCTAAAGGGGATTGATCCCACAATATGTCAACATCATATTGACTTGGAGCCTGATGCCAAGCCAGTACGGCAACGACAGAGGCGAATGAACCCGAATTATTCCACATTGGTGAAAGCGGAGCTGCTGAAGCTTCTAGAAGCCGAGTTCATTTATCCAGTGGCAAACAGTGAATGGGTTTCACCCATCGTGGTTGTACCCAAGAAGAATGGCAAATTGCGCATATGTGTGGATTTCCGAAAGCTTAATTCCAAGACAAAGAAGGATCACTTTCCAATCCCTTTCACAGACCAACTGTTGGACACAGTGGCAGGACATGAACTTTATTCTCTTCTGGATGGATTCAGCGGATACAACCAAGTCCAAATCGCAGAAGAAGACCAATCCAAAACAACCTTCACCACAGAATGGGGGACCTACGCTTACCGAGTGATGCCATTTGGGCTCTGCAATGCCCCTGCTACTTTCCAACGAGTCATGATGGCTGCCTTTCAAAATCATCTGCACGACTTTATTGAAGTATATTTGGATGACTTTTGTGTCTACAGTTTGATCAGTGAACACTGGGACCACCTGGAACAATGCTTTGACCGATGCCGGGAGTATGGGATTTCCCTCAACCCTGACAAATGCATCTTTGGGGTTTCTTCTGGAGTTCTGTTGGGCCACATTGTCTCTGCACCAAGGGATATCAACAGCCCCTGCAAAGATCGAAAAGATTGCAGCTCTGCAAGCACCCACCAACCTCAAACAGTTGAGGGGATTCCTAGGCCATGTGGGTTACTACAGAAGGTTCATAGCCCATTTTGCGACAAAGGCAACTTCCTTGCACAAGATTTTGAGTAAAGATGCAGAGTTTACTTGGACGGAAGAATGTGACAAAGCCTTCCACACTCTGAAGCAGTGTCTGATAGAGGCACCCATCCTGCAACCTCCTGATTGGACGAAAGAGTTCCACGTACACACTGATGCATCAATTGAAGGCTTAGGCACAGTCCTCTGCCAAAAGGGCTCCTCGAAGTTGGATCAACCGATCTATTATGCAAGCCGAAAAGTCACTGATAGGGAACGAAACTATACAGTGACAGAGCTGGAGTGCTTGGCAATGGTGTTTGCCTTGGAAAAGTTCCGCCATTACCTCCTATCTACCCACTTTAAATTTTATGTGGATCATGAGGCCCTATCCTTCTTAATGAACAAAGCAGATGTGAAAGGACGAATTATGAGATGGCTCCTTCTATTCCAGGAGTTCGACTTTGAGGTGATTACTAAGCCTGGTCGTTCCCATGTTCTGGCTGATCATCTGTCGCATATCCCACAAACTGCAGACGAGGAGCAGGATGATCCAGACCTCCCTGATGCTTCCCTATTCTTGGTGGAAACTGTAACTCCCTGGTATGCAGACATTGCCAATCTGCTGGCAACCCAACAATACCCTCCTTGTATTTCTAGTCGGGAAAGGAAGAAACTCATGCTAGAATCAGCCCCCTACACCCTGCTCGGCGGTGCACTGTACAAGAAGGGCAAAGATGAAGTGCTCCGAAGATGTGTTGCAGGAGAAGAGATTGGGATCGTTCTGAAGGCTTGCCACGACGAGCCATGTGGAGGTCACTTTGCAGGAGAAGCTACAGCCAGGAAGGCTCTGCTAGCAGGATATTGGTGGCCTACCATCCATAAGGATTCCTATGATTACTGTAAAAGATGTGATGCTTGTCAAAGAATGGGGAAACCCACCAAGACAAGTGCCATGCCACTGCAACCTATCCTTCCGTTGAAGCCGTTTGAGAAGTGGGGCATCGACTTTGTAGGTCCAATCGATCCTCCTACCAGAAGGAAGCAGAACCGATACATCCTCGTATGTACGGATTATGTCACAAAGTGGTGCGAAGCTAAAGCCCTAAAGCGAGACGATGGTAACAGCGTGGCCCTGTTCATGTACGAGAATATCATCACCCGTTTTGGCAGTCCCTTAGAGCTGGTAAGTGACAGAGGCACTCATTTCCTTAACAAAGTCATGGAAGAGTTGACAGAGTTGTATAAGATCCGCCATCGCAAGTCCACTCCCTATTACCCCAGAGCCAACGGCCAAGTTGAAGTCACGAATCGCATCCTCTGCTCGATTCTGACAAGAACAATTGCTGCACATCGGCGTGATTGGGACGATCGACTTACAGAGGCCCTCTGGGCGTACAGAACCTCCCATAAAGCAGCAACGGGACAAACACCCTTCCAGCTGGTGTATGGTACAGAAGCAGTTTTTCCTGTGGAACTGGAACTACCCTCGTTGAGAGTAGCGATCAAAGAGCGTTTGGGGGATGATGATTCACTGCAACGCCGTCTCCTGCACTTGGAATGTTTGGACGAAATTCGTAGGATGGCTCTACAGTGCATGGAAGTCACGCAAGCTCGACGCAAGGCTTACCATGATAGCTTCATCAAGTGCAAGGAGTTCAAAGAAGGTGATTTGGTCTTAGCCTATGATTCACGCTTTGGCAAGTTTCCTGGCAAGCTCCAGCAGCGGTGGATGGGCCCCTATAAGGTACTTGCCGTCAACCTGAATGGTTCTATTCAAGTGCAGACCGTTGATGCCTCTGATGATCCCTTTCTGATCAATGGATATCGCCTGAAGAAGTACTTCCCTCCTTGGGGATCTTGACAATTACGGATACTTGATCCTTTCCCTCGTTGGCGCAGCACTGTACTTCTTATGATGCTACTTCTGATAGCCGTTCTTCAATCACTCCTGCTGAAGAGGGTGCAACCCTCTATCCCCTCAAAACCCTCTTCCAGCCTTGATCTCTTATCCTCTATTTTCCACCAGCGACAGTGGCGAGGTGGGTTCTGACACATGGTCTTTCTACCATTCCCTTGTTCAATTTGAAGAAAAGAGAAAAGAAAAAAAAAACAAGAAAAAAAAAAACAAAACAAATCTGTTATGAGAGAAAAGGAAGCAATTCCCTGTCATAGCAGGCCTCGTTCCAAGAAAAGGTGATAAACACCCTTGGGCGAGAGGCTGGCTGTGGAAAAGGTGGTAACACCCAGCAGTCCAGAAAGTGGATTCATTAATTGATATCCCTAGGATCCAATTCCGAAGCTGCCTCCCTTGGTACACTGCGTCCTGGGTCTCTTTGCAAAGTGACTAACTGTCCTCTAGTAGACGACATGTTCCTATCCAATACAATGTTCGAATTTGATGGCTACCTCCCTGGGTACGCCTCTTCAACAACTGATGACGCGATCTTCATCGACAAACAATCGAGTGATGTGAGCTTTCATCCTAACCGGATGGGGAAGTGAGTATGGTTGCCCTCTGTATTATCAACAGAGAGTGAGACAGAGGGTGGGGCGAGACACCAGTCTTTTCCCTTCAAATCAAATGAGAGGTGAGAAGTGTGAATGAAGTGTTGCACGCACAGGAAGGGCCTCTCAAAGCACAAAGCACAATTCGTTCTGTGCACTACACCATAAGGCTCCCTTGCCTTCCTTCCCGCACCGTATGCCGGCACAGGGCGGGATGCACAGTTGCACCATCAAATGCGCACAAGGCATACACCCTTTGCACAAGCGACTGTGAGGATTACATCAATGGGTTTCAGGAAAAGGCTGCCCTCCTGTATCTATCAACAGAGCGTGAGACAGAGGGTGGGTTGAGTGTGACTGGAGTTTCTTCAATCAATTACCGAGAGGTGAGATTGAGGGACGTTACGCCACTTGGAGTCAGGTATGTTCCCGTTTCCCTATGCACCCACGGGATGGGTCTTTACCGTCATCACAAGACACATCACCCTGTTCTGTACACTGCACTGTAAGGCTCCCTTGCCTTTCTCCTTGCACCTATGCCAGACGGGTTGGACGCACTAATGCACCATCAACTGTGCACCCTGGCATACTCCCTTTGCACCATTCCCCCCTTGTTGATTCCTCAACCGGGTATGAGATATGGGGTTCCATCATTCTTCCTTGAATGATATTAGTCATGGGGCGAGTGACTGTTCTTTCATTTCATTTGAGTGACTGTGAGTTGAGTGCAATATCCCTCATCATCGACAACGAATTTCCTACGATTCCTTCCATCAGCTACCTCCCTGGGTACGGCCGCGTGGTCTCTGCCATGATGAACGTGTGCCACGAAGATGCCTTGGTCCCTCCAGCGCCGACAACAACACTGGACGTGCCATCGACACTCAACCTTGATTCTTGACGAAACGGGCCAAGTTTTTCTAACCCTACAACTTCTGTTTCTTAGTGATGGTCATGTTTTAAGTGTGGGGAAGTTAGTGGATGGTCTGTGGCATGGTCCTAGGTCCCTATTGTTCGGTTAACCCTATCCGTTAAGGTCTTAAGTGTAGGGACGCGTCCCTGCGCGTCTACATTGCATACTCATCTGCATATGCCTTACCCTGCTCATGCATGTATACCATGACTTGCTTTTACCTTCATGGGATCCCTTCCCGCCTGCCGGGTTATGTTCCACCCACCCTTGGGGCTGTTCCCTTGCAGTTTTCCTTCATTCCCTGATTTTGAGGTCCTTCCATGTGAATGCATCCTACGTTCACCAAAATCCAAATCCAACCTTATAGCCTTGTTCCTCCCATTGACCGGTTCATTTTTCCTTTTTACCTACCCCTATTCCGGTGCACGGTTTTTGAGTTATTAATGTTTGAAGCATTTTGCACAATTTAGCCGGTTTTCCATGTGAACGCGCTTTTCTTGTTTCGGAACAGTGATCTGACGTCATAGCCCTGACAACCGTTTTTCCCTTAACATTTTTCCTTTTTATTCCGCATCATTCCGTGTAAGAAGCTGGGAATACTTAGAATGTTAATAATATGCCATGTCACACTGACACTGGTATATAAGGAGAGAAGTTGTAATTTTTCACATCTTTTTGACATATCAATACAATTACAAACTTTCTCTCCCTTCTTGCTCCAAGCTTCCATGGCTTCTTCATCTTTCCTGTCTTTCTCTCTCCAATTCTAGTCTTTCTCTCTCCTCGTCACTCTATTTCTCTCTCTTCCTGCAGTCTTTCTCTCTCCTCTGCAGTCTTTCTCTCTCCTCTTTCTCTCTCCCTAGTTCTCTCTCTGACAAGTGGTATCAGAGCTTCAGTCTTTGATCCATTATTTTCTTCCATTTTCACTCCTATTTTCTTATTTCAAAACCAATTTCAGACAAAAATGGTACAAGACAGTGACTAGTGGAGTGCTGCAGGACAACTACAGTTAGCAATGACTACATCTGGAGTTATTCAAGGTCAGATATGGCGGGTAAAGGCTTAAATGGCTGGACGTCATCAAATTTTATGCAAAAATGGAGGTAACTAGGGTAAAGGATGGTTAACCGGGCTTAGTTTGAGAACAAACTGTGGTTACTTTCAAAAGAGGGGTTTCTCTTTCCCCTTTCCTGGAGTTTCCTGCAGGTTTCATGGAAGATCAGCCCTAAAGATCACTTCATCTCTCTCAAACCCCTGAGTTTCTTGGCCAACCATTACTTGGAATAGTTTCCCCAGATCAAGACCTTCAGAATGAGCACAAGGTTGCTCAGTGTTGCCTCAGCCATGGAGCAGGAAACAGCCCCGAAAATTGCGGCGCAATTTTCGGGCTGATTCCAGCCTGCATCCTGCTCAGGTTGCTTCCTCATCAGCCCTTGGCACTCTCCCTGATCCCTTGGCAAGTAAAATCTTCAGCAAACAAGGGAGGATTCAGCTCCCTTTCATGATTCTTCAGCATCTCTTGAACTTTACATGAACAGTCCATGGGCAGCCATGAAAGCTTCAGCCCAAGCTTCCATTTCTTGACAATTTCTTGAAGATTCTTCATCCTTTTGGCCCGTGGAATCATTTCAGCAAGGATTCTTCAACAAATTGCAAGGATTAAGCACGGGATGGCTTAAGATTGAAGATCAAGAGCTTCAATGGAGCAAAAATTTGGGGGAAACGGGTTTAATGCTTCAATTTCAAGCATTTGAAGCCTCAAGATTGGTCTCTACCATCAGATAAGCAAGCTTCTTGGATTATTTTGCTAACATTGGACAACCGGGAGCCCTATCAAGCATTTGGCAAGTTATTTTCAGCCATGTCAAGGTATTTCTCTTCAATTTTTAATCTCTCTCATCAATCCAATTGCTGAGCTTAAGCCATTTGACTGAGAGATTAAAGAATTGAACATTTTCATCAAATTCTCAGCCAACCTTTGCTTGAATTCATCTATTCATGAATGCAATGCTTGTCTAATGCATATTAGCTTCAATCAGTGAATGAAGGGCCTTAATCTGAGATTTCAGCATAACATTTGAATCCTATGGACTGAATACATTCATTGATTCCTTTGTTTACTCTAATCCAATTGATTGGTTGATTCTCTTTTGCCTAAATTGGAAAATTGTAAAGGGTAAGTACTAGCAATCAGTGAGTCACTGAATTGCATAGGTAAAACCCTTCTTCCATCTCAAGTTCTTTTATCTCAATCAATTGCATCTCATGAAAGGCTGAATGAATATTTTCCAAATGCATATCATGCTGATTGCTTAGTACACTAGCCTCTGCCATGTTGATATTCCCACCGAGGAAAAAGGTGGATGCCGGGGGAGATAGTGGGACAAAAGAGAGGTGACCCTCCCTCACTATCGAAGATCCCGAAGGGGTGCAACCAACCGACCCGGGGGGAACTTTGCCCACCTCCCGGTGATTCGGAGCCCGTGTAGGGAGCCCGTCCTGCCGTTTTATCCCTCACACAGGTACAGCGAGTGGAGAATTGAAGATTGAAGACTTTCCAACGACTCAAGTACCTATTGGAGTAAAACAGGGTAAAACAGGGCATTTTCAGGTTACCCACAGGGTATTTACAGGTGGATACAGGTACACCTTTTGATACTGAAGTACAGGTGCAGGTACTACAGGGTACCCACAGGTCCTATATACCCCTTTGCAGGGTTTGGTAGCCTTTGGAGGTTACTTTCTTGCATTACAGGGTCAAAACAGGGCACTTACAGGTCTAAACAGGGTGCAGGACTGGACAGTTCAGACTCTGAAAGTCAGTTACAGAATTTTCTGTCCTAAACCTGTTATAGCGTGCTATAGCTCATCTCGAAGAGGGAATTGTAAGCTTCGATTCGCACAAAAAAGTTTTGCAATCGGAGTTTTCTAGCCAAAGTTATAGCCGTTTTACTGACAAGGGGTACTGCAGGACTGCACTAGTATGGCAGGGCATAAAGGCAAAAATAAGGTCCAGGAGGACTATGCACAGCAAATCAGGGATTCTATGATGGAAAGCACACTTCAAGAGAACCCTGAAGAGCCTCAACAAGGAGAGATTAGTATTCTCAATGACGCTTTGTGTGCCCATGAACTAAGACATAAGGAACGTCATGAGACTATTTTGTCAACAATGGAGCATATGATTTTATCATTTGATCAAACGAAGTCTACTGTTGAGAAGATGATGGAATCAACTAACAGAACCAATGCTTCCATTGATAAGTTGGTAGAATCTAATGCCCAACTTATGGCACAATTTTCTCAACTCATGCAGTCACAAAAGGGATCAAAAGAAGCAAATGAGAAGGCTTGTTCAAATAGTGACCCCTCAGTTCCACTTCAGCCATCCAACCAAAATGGTTATGGGGATGGGATAATAGGAAGAAGAGGCATACCCAATAGTCAATATGAAGTGGGAGAAGCTTCACAAAGGCATGATGACTATTTGGGCAGTTTGAACGGCGCCAATACTCAAGCTTTTGGACTGCATACTCAGCATTCTAGGGGTGCTTTACCAACAGGAAGATTACAGGGTAATTCTCAGCCACCTGTTGGAAGATTTCAATCTCATTTTGGGGGTTCTGTACTTAGAAATTCCGATCAGCCAGTTTTGGGACAGCAACCTTTCCATGATAGAGAATTCAAGGATAAAATTGTTTTATCCAAATTCAATGGCCAGTCATCTTCACCATCAGAATTAGAGGAATGGACTTCTAAGATGGAGTCTTATTTCGACATATTTCCTAAAACTGATGATATGAAGATACATTTTGCCTCCCTCCACTTAGAAGGATTTGCTCACACTTGGTGGAGGTATATCAAGAAAGAGAATGTACTTATTGAGAATTGGGAAGCTTTCAAGGCACTTATGGCTGAAGTCTTTGTTTCACCTCTTGAGAAAGAGAAGTTAGAACGAAGATGGTACAACTTGGAACAAAGGAGCCTAAGTGTAAGGGAATATACAAACCAATTCCTCAACTTGACCATGTATGTGGAAAACATCAGTGATGAGGCCAAGTTACACAAGTTCATGTATGGTTTGGAACCATCCTTGTCAGCTGATGTTATGGCGCAAAATCCTACTTCACTTTTCAAGGCTATTGAGCTTGCAGAGCGCTTTGGAAGGAAGTATAGGAAAGAGTCTTCATTTCAGCCAAGTTATGGACAGCCAAGGACTGTTTTAAAGCAAGGGCAAGTTGGTAACAATTATGGCAGCAACCATATGCCTAGTGGGAGCTTACGGATACCAACTTATCCCCCGTTTAATGCTTCTAGGCTTCAAGGCAATTTCAGGACAGCAAACAGTCCAAAGGTTGAATTTAAGCAAGGTGATAATAAGCCTAAGTCTACTTCAGCCAATACAAATTCTAGAAATATTCCCATGGATCTTTACAAGGAAAGAAAGGACAAAGGCTTATGCTTCAAGTGTGGAGAAAAGTATACTCCTGACCATGCTTCAAAGTGTGTATACAAAAATGCCAAGCCAAAAATTCAGAGTATGCTAGTTCTTGAGGACCTTGAAAATGACATAGATGAAGTTAATGCAGTCCCAATCAATGCTGAAAATGAAGATTTCGAGGATGATGGTGGACATGAGTACTTCTATGATCCATCTGACTCTTTTCCTTTTGATCCAGGCGGTGATATCCCATTTGATCCTGGTGGATTTTGTAATGAGTTGCCTGCTGCCACTAATTGTTCTATCTCTATGGATGCTTGGACGGGATCTAAGAACCCTAATACACTTCGTATGAAGGGAAGCATATGTGGAAAGCCAGTGTTCATCCTGATAGATAGTGGCAGTACCCACAGTTTTGTCAATAAATCCATTTTGTACAAGTTGAATTGTGTTCCCACCGACTTACAGCAGCCCATTAGAGTACAAGTGGCTAATGGTGAAGAGGAAATCAGCACACAAATCTGTCCACAGGTTTCTTTGCAGATGGCTGAAAATTTTGAAGTCAAAGTAAACCTGATCACTTTGGAAATGGGGCCCATAGATATTGTACTTGGTTGTGACTGGTTGATGACCTTAGGCAGGATTACTATGGATTTCTCACAGTTATATATGGAGTTTTTCTCCAATGGACAGCTCATCCGTTTACAGGGGATCCCTAGTAAATCTGATTTTCAGCTTATCACCATTCAACAACTCAAGAAAGAGTACAAGAAGCGCTCACAGATGTTTGTATTGCATTTGAACAAAGAAACACATGATCAGCCCAAAAATTCAGCAAACCATCCAGCCTTGACAGCTCTTCTTGAGGAGTACAGAGATCTATTTGAAGTACCTACTTCATTGCCTCCTAAGAGAGCGGTGGATCACCCCATTGATTTGGAACCCAACTCAAAGACGATCAATAAGCCACCTTACAGACTATCAAAATGTGAACGAGAGGAAGTAGCCAAGCAAATCAAAGAGCTTCTTGAAATGGGATTCATTGAACCAAGTTCTTCACCGTATGCATCCCCAGTCCTGTTAGTCAAAAAGAAAGATGGATCTTTCAGAATGTGCATTGACTACAGGGATCTTAACAAGATAACAGTGAAGAACAGGTATCCTATACCCAGGATAGATGATTTGCTTGATGAGCTTAAGGGGGCTCGATTCTTCACGAAGATTGATTTGAGATCAGGGTATCATCAGATTCGCATGAGAGAGGGTGATGAGGTCAAGACTGCTTTTAGGACTGATCGTGGGCTTTACCATTTCTTGGTGATGCCATTCGGCCTTACAAACGCTCCAGCTACCTTTCAAAGCTTGATGAATAAGATTCTACAACCTTTCCTCTTTCAGTTTGTCTTGGTATTCTTCGACGACATTTTGATCTACAGCAAGACTTTTCAGGATCATTTGTCGCATATGAGGAGGGTTTTTGATGTGTTGAGACATCATAGGCTTTTTGCTAAGGAGAAGAAGTGTTCTTTCATGCAGACTGAAGTGGAATACTTGGGACATATAGTCAGTGAAAAAGGAATACAGGCTGATCCCAAGAAGGTGCAATGCATAAAAGATTGGCCAACACCTACTACTACTACCTCTCTTAGAGGATTTCTTGGTCTATCTTCATTCTATCGCAGATTTATAAAGCATTATGCGGCAATTGCAGCCCCTTTAACTGACAGGTTGAAGAAAGAAGCTTTCTTTTGGGATTCTCTTGCAGATAGCAGCTTCAACCAGTTAAAGGAATTACTTACCTCCGCTCCTATTCTTGTATGCCCGGATTTCTCTAAAGAGTTTACTATACAATGTGATGCTAGTGGCCGTGGCATTGGGGCTGTTTTGCTTCAGGAGCATGGAGTAATTGCATTTGAAAGCCGTAAGCTTACTGATAAGGAGATGGCCATGAATGTTTATGATCAGGAAATGTTGGCTATTCTGCATGCAATCAAGAAATGGCACCATTACTTATATGGCAGCCGATTCAGAGTGCATAGTGATCATCGCGTACTCAAGTATTTCCTTACTCAGTCAAATCTTACTCCAAAGCAACGACGATGGGTAGCAACATTACAAAATTATGACTTTGACATCACTCATACAAGGGGCAAAGATAACATAGTGGCTGATTCTCTCTCTCGTGATCCAGTAATAAGCTTGCCCACAGATTCTATGGCCCTTACAGGATCCTTAAGCGGATTGGAGATTTGGCTTACAGACTAGAGCTTCCCTCTTCTACAAAGATTCATAACGTCTTCCATGTTAGTCAGCTCAAGCCCTATTATGGTGATCCAGTGGATTTAGTTGATGAGCTGCCACCTATTGATGAAGATGGTATTGTTCAGTACATCCCAGAGGCTGTTATAGGTCAGCGTGAAAAGAAGCTTCGATCACGTTCTATTGTGGAATATTTGATTAAATGGAGAGGTTTACCCTCTGAAGAGGCTTCTTGGAGACCTGATTCAATATTGGATGAGTATCCATACTTGAAGGATAAATTAGTGGCTGAAGCCTATTGCTTATGGAGCTAGTATTGGTGCAGACTGGTTCAGGACAGCACGCTGTTTTAGAACAGTTTTTGTCGTACTTCATTTTCAGAATTGAGCTATCTGCATGAGCTTAAAGTACTCTTCAAGAGCTTCGTTTTGATATGTGGTACACTTCATTTGGACACTTCTATCAAAAGTTATGGCTGATTTGGTCCAGCAGGGACTGTTATTCCAGCAAGCTGTCTACTTTCTTCTGGAACTATTTGTTGAAGATTCTATGGCTCCAATGGCTTCTAAGGTTCTTCAAATCATGTATATAGCAGGGTCCACTTTTCGTACTTCAAATTCAGCCCTTGTAATGATAAATTCTTCACTCATTCCCTATTTGTTAAGCTGTAAAACAGAGTAGTACTCTGTTCTATCCATCTTTTCTTTAGCTCTTTCTAGTTTTGTTTTTGGGGACAAAAACTTTTGGGAAGGGATGGATTGTAAGAAGCTGGGAATACTTAGAATGTTAATAATATGCCATGTCACACTGACACTGGTATATAAGGAGAGAAGTTGTAATTTTTCACATCTTTTTGACATATCAATACAATTACAAACTTTCTCTCCCTTCTTGCTCCAAGCTTCCATGGCTTCTTCATCTTTCCTGTCTTTCTCTCTCCAATTCTAGTCTTTCTCTCTCCTCGTCACTCTATTTCTCTCTCTTCCTGCAGTCTTTCTCTCTCCTCTGCAGTCTTTCTCTCTCCTCTTTCTCTCTCCCTAGTTCTCTCTCTGACATTCCGATACACGGTTTGTCCGTTATTAATTTTTCGGGTTTTCACGACTTTTTCGTGCGTATTTTTGACATTTTTCCATGTGAACCTGCTCTTTTTGCATCGGAATTCCAATTTGACTTGACAGTCGTGTCCCCCGTGCCTTCACCTACCTTTTTCCTTTTTCCTCCACCCTTTTTCGACTTCCGAATTTTTACTTATTAATTTTTAAATGAGTTTTCGAGAGTATTTTTGGAGTTTTTTACATGCGAACCCCTCCTATTTCCGCTGGAACTGCGGTTTAATGTGATAACCCTGTGCCACTCCTTTCTGCGGACATTTTTCCTTCTTACTGCATGTCATTCCGGTAAACGGTTCTTCCGATATTAATTTCCGATCCCATTTTCGGGTTTGTTTTTTGGGTTTTTTCTATGTGAACGCGTCTTACCTTAGTCGGAATTATGTTTTGACGTGATAGGATTGTCGGGCACAACTTTCTGCACAGTTTTCCTTTTTTCCGCACCTCATTCCGATGCACGGATCTTTCGATATTAATTTTTAAATTGTGTTTTTGGTTCGTTTTTTGTGTTTTTTGCACGTGACTGCCCTTTACCCCTCCCAGAACCCCCGTCCCGTATTTTTCTTGTTTCCCCCCTGTCGTCCTGCCCACTTTTCATTTTTACGGTATTTCGTTTTGACATCCGGATTGGGAGTTGTTAATTTTTCTTTATTTTTACGTGTATTCGCGCGCCCGTTTTGCGCGTGAACGCGCCCGTTTTCGATTTAACGCGTCTCCACTCGCCCCGGTCGTGTCCGCGTACCCTGTATCGTCTTCCTCGCGCCATTTCAATCCCGTCACGGCAAATTTTTTTACCCCGCCCCGAGCACGTGGGCGGGACGGGGATCCGCCCCCTTTTGACCCCGCCCATCCTCCCTTACCCCTACCCGCCCACCTTTTATTTTTAAAAAAATAATAATTTAAGAAAAAAAACCCCACCAACGGACACCCTTCCCTCCCCCCCGACTCTCAACCACCTCTCCTCTCTTCTCTTTCTCCTTCTTTCTCTCTCTTCTCTCTCTTGTTCTTGCTCACTCTCTCTCTCTCTCTCTCTCTGCGTAATTTCTCCTCTCTCTCTCTTCCATTCCTGCTTCTTCTCTCTCCTCCTTCTCCTCTCCCCACGCCTGCTCCTTCTCTCTCCACTTCTTCTTCCTCTCCCTCTCCTCTTCCTCCTTCCTCCATCCACGCCTTCTACTCCCTCCCTCCACCACGCCTTCTCTTCCTCCTGCCCACCACGCCTTCTACTCCCTTCGCCCCCGCAGCAGCCCCCACTCCTTCCCCCCAGCGACTCAGTCTGCCCTCCCTCCTTCCCCAGCCCGCGACCTCCTCCTTCCTCTGCGCCTTCCTCCCTACCCCTCCAGCCCGTCTCCGCCTCCTCCCCGCAGGCGCCGCCATCGACCGCCTCCTCCTCCTCGTCCTCTGGTTGCCCGCGCCGCCACCGGATCGTCAGCCGTCGCCGCCTCTCACGAACGCCCTCGTCGCCGCGTTCGCCGCCATCAGCCGCCACCGTCGCTAGCGGCCTGCTCGTCATTGCCGCCACGCCGCGCCACCTCGCCGCTGCAGCGCCGCGCTCGCCGCCACCACTCCCCCTTCTCCTTCTCCTCCACCACCTCCTTCACCCCCACCTCCTCCTAAGGTTAACTCCTAACCTTAGTTAACTTAGGATTAACTTAATCATTAACACTAACTTAGTTAGACCTAAACTAACTAACCTAGTTAGACCCTAACTAACCTAGTTAAACCCTAACTAACCTAGTTAGACCCTAACTAACCTAGTTAGACCCTAACTAACCTAGTTAGACCTTAGTTAGACCTTGACTAACCTAGGTTGACTTAACTGACTAACCTAGGTTGATTTAACTGACTAACCTAGGTTGACTTACCAGACTAACCTAGGTAGATTTACTTGACTAACCTGACTTGTGTCTAATGTGACTAATGTGACTAATATGATTAATGTGACTTAATTAATCACCACATTAATTTTTCCATTAAAAAATTTTCAAAAAAATTTCTAAAAATTCCTTCTGCTAGTTGTCACTTTTTGGACCTTTGTCTGCTAGGAATTGCCTTTCCTATAATTTTAGAAAAATCCATCTTTCCTATAATTACCCATAAATTGCCAAAAAAAAAGGAAATTTTCATTTTAAAAATTGTAAAAAATTCTAAAAAATTCTAAAAACATTCAAAAAAAATTCCCTCACCTCCCTTGCTCATTTTCCATTTATTCCAACATAAAAATTTACAACTAAAAATAAAATAACATAAATAAAAATAAAAAAAACCAACATAAACCAAATTAACACATCTGCTAAGGTGTTGTTTGTTGTTTCATCAGTGCTTTTTGCTTTTCCTTTACTGAGACTCTTCCGTGCACATTCCTACATTTCATACACACCCTTCCAGGTATTTATTTTATGTTATGTTATTTATTTTCCCCTTTAATCACAAATTAATTGTTAAAATAAACCCTTTCCTTCACCCACCATGGCACGCGCATTCGCGCTACACACACATTTTTTTTAAATTAAAATCAACCAGCCGTTCACTTAGCACGCGCTACGTGCACTAAAGAGGCACTTTAAATTTTAAATAAAATCAACCAGCCGTCACATGAGCACGCGCTGGCAAAAAAGCGCTCCACATCACCTTAATTATAATCAATGAATTGCATTTAGAGACCCAGTCGGAAATCGAAGTCCGGGAATCATATAACTGCACCGTTTAACCTAATAATTGGTAAATAAATTTATAATAAGGAACCGCCGTTTTCTTATTAAGGTTTATCACCTAATAAAACTTCACCCATTTTTAATAATTGATTAAAATCAACCCTTCATTAAATTAATTTCCCCCTCACCGCACTTAATCCCCTTTTTAATGAAGCGTTTCGTGGGGTGGGTATACGCAGTTCTTAGTGTTGTTTTCCATGGTCCAGTCTTGGTTCTATCACCGATGTCGTATTGATATGTGTTGGATATGATATGGTTTTGGTTTCATGTCTTAGTTACGGTTACGGGTACGGTATGCAGTTTTTTTTCTTTTATTGCCTGATACGGGGTTCAGGGTGTTTGTCTGATGCATCGCATGAAGCTTTCGGTCGCATTTGTCTCAAGGTCATGTCAAATTTTTTCTAGGATGTGGTTTGCTTGGGGTTAGTAGGTCGGGTCATGTCTTATTTGGTAATTCTCTTATCCTTGGTTTTTGTCTGTTGGTTTGCAGGCATTCACTTTGATTGTCTGTGTTTGTGGTGTGTGTGTAACCATCTGAATGGCGCCTTCTCATGCTCCTCCCCCTATCCAGTACGTCCCATTAGTTAGTAGGGATTACTCGTCCCTACTTACTTTTGAGCCCCTCACGAAGGCGGGACTTGCTGCTTTTGTGGCCACTCCTTTTCCATTACTTCCTGAGGATCCGTCCGTATGTGATGAGTTCCTGGCCTCTTACAGCAAGAAGACAGGAGTAGTCCAAGGCATGTCTATGACATTGACGTCTCAAGGCTTAGGGAAGGCTCTGTCTCTTCCCTCCAAAGGAGAACCTTTTGTGACCACTCGACAGCTCTTCTCTAATGAAGAGATTCTCAAACTGTTGCAGAAGCAGACAAGGGAAGTCCTTGATGTTAAGAAAGTGATAAACTCTTCAGGAGTTTCGTTTTCTATGATCACTGATCCCGTCTGGAAGACGATGTGTCAGTTCCTTCAGGACAGGTTCATGCCTGCCAAAACGCCATCCCATTATTTGTCCAAAGAGCTTTTCACAGCTTCCAGGATGGTGCTAAAAGGAGTTGCCATTGATTGGAGCACATACCTCCTTACTAAGATGGATCAGCATTTTGTTAAAGTCACGAGGGGTAATGTTACCAATGTTACCTATGGATCCTATTTGTCTGCCTTCTTGACCTATTCAGGTTTACAGAAGACTGTACCTCCACCTCCTCCCTCAGATCCAGTACCTCCTCCTCCACCTTCAGAAGAGTCAGCACCTATTGACATTGAGGATGATGATTCTCCGCCTCCCCTGGTCATACAACGCAAACGCTTGAAGAGGGTAGCGGACAAAGCCCCTGCTGTACTTCCCTCAGTGTCTATCCCTGCTACTTCTGGCAGTGAACTCCCTGGGTATCTCACTTGCAATAATCTGTTCCGAGCACATAGAGAAGGATCCTTGGAGATCTCAGTTCCTTCCCTGAACAGTCTCGTTTCAGGAGATGCCATTCCTTTCCTCTGCAAGGATATTCAAAGTTCCATTGAGTTGTCAGTGACAGCCTGTGTTCAACAGCTGTACGCATCTTTCTATGAGGAGCTCATGCAGTCCAAAGACCAGTTGCATAAGGCAACATCTGAGTTAGCTTCTGCTAAGGATACCCTAGCAGATCTATTTAAGCAAATGGAACAGCAAACCCAACTGGTTGCCACTCAAAGTGATGAGATTTCTTCATTGAAAACCCAGTTATTCAAGGCTCAGTCACAGGTTACTAGCCTTTCAGCAGAGAAGGAGAGGATGTCCAGAGAAGCGAAGGAATTCCAAGTTCTTTTAGATGACAAGCTTTCAGCTTTACAAATGGCTAATGACACAGTGGCCAACCAAGCCTCCCAAATCCAGCAGTTGCAAGATCAGCTTGCAAAGTCCCGCTCTGTTCCTCCAAGCCCTCCTGTTTCATTAATTCCTTCTCTTTTACAGCAGGACTTAGCTGCACTACAGAGACAGGCTACTTTGTGCCCTCTATTCCAAGACAAAGTGAAAAGATTGCAGTCCAGAATGGACTTGTTATGGTCTACCTTTGAGCAATTTCAGGACTTTGTCTTACCAGACCATTCTTTCTTTGTCCACTACCACTTGCAGAAGTTGGTCTTCTATATGAAGCTTTCCACGATGGATTTACCTTTTCCAGAGGATGGCTGGAGTGGGGCTTGGTCTGCTGAGTTGTTGACAGAGGTAGTTAGAATGCTCTTTGAAGATTCTGTCACGCCAGACACCATGCTGATGTCATACATGTATCTCCGAGGAGATTTGTTAATTCCAGATGAGGTAGATATGGCATGGTATGTGGGGGATGTGGTCTTACAGGCTGTTCTATATGTCAATCATTTGGAGTTGCGCATAGCTGATATGTTTCAGAATTATTCCTCCAAAGTGGCTGATTGTCAGGATAGTTCGTGGCATCCCATGATTGATTCGGTGGTCCTCAATCAAAGACAAAACACAGCTCCTACCTTTGTACAGAGTACTAACCAACTGAGGATGGATCTCTTAACCTATCTTTCCAAACATAATCCATTTTATGCTACCTTCTTTGATGCCTATCATAGACGATCTCTTTTAGGACCTTCTGTTCCTACCCTCCTTTATTACCAACAATTGGCTCACCGCTATGATATATATTTTTCCCTTTGTCAATCTAATTCCACAGTAATTTTACCACTTCTTTTCCAACCTTCCAATTTCCCTCAAATTTCTATTTTCACTTACTGTTCCTTTATTGAGGATAGGGTATTTTCCCCTTCTCCACCCTGTCCTTCACCCCTCATCAATGTACCCTCTACATTTCCTATTTATCAGTTAACACCGTTCCTTAGTGATTCCTTACAAATTTCTGCCACTCCTTCTTTAACCTTTTCTTCCTTTTATGATTTTTCTTATCCTTCCCTACATCCACTTTCTCTTATTCCATTACCCTCTCCTAACACTTCCATATCTCAACCACCTCAGTTGGTTAGTGACTGTGCTGGTTTTGATACTCAGATTTCCAGAAGAAGGGGATGGAGTTCGGATGATTGCCTTACAGGACCGCAGATTAATTAGCCAGTAATTCCAGGGGAATGGACAGTTTCCAGTCAAGCTTATCAAAACTATGTTCATTTTGCCCAACAATATTCACAGTCTGCAGATCCCTCAGTGAGATTAACTGCTCACTTTGCTTGGTACCTGGCGTATATGCATAGGCATTCCCATACTGATTCAAAGCCTATTCCAAAGTTGTGCATGAATGTCAATGTTAGCATTGATTCCCAACAGTTGGAGATATTGTATTTTCATGCCCTCTGTTTGCCTAGCAGATACTTGGTCCTATTGGAAAGGATGTGTTGTCTCCAATTTTTCCAAAATCCTCCTAAAAACTTTGTAGATGAATCCTTATCTATGGATTGATTCAGACAACATCAATCTTTTAAGAGGGATCATCTTCATTGATACCTTTCCAATGTATGGTGCAAGCTTTTAATATCAAACTCTTCTTTTTGAAGAAGTCATTCAGATGGTTGTGTTGTGTATTAGTGTTTGTGTTGTGAGTTCATGTATGTCAAACGAACGTGGTGGTTTCCTATTGGATTTTGTGTACGAGCTATGTTTTGGAGATTTGTCGAGATGGGGTTGTGGCTGGAGAGTTGAAGCAAATGAAGATGATGAAGAAGAAGCAAACTCTTATATCCTTTACAAATTTGTGGTGATTTTTAGTTTGATAAGAGGTGTTAATGTAAAAAGAGTTTTCCTTTCTTTGTATTTTTATATCAGAAACAGGTTATAAGTTGGGGTCGTGGTGGATGGATTCTTTGTGAGAAGATATTGAAGATCAACGTGAAGCTTTGAAATGAACTTGTATTTCCTTTTTCCTGGGTCGCGAGGACGCTTCCTTATTAAGTGTGGGGATATGTTGAGTGTTGAAATGACTTGTTTTTTGGCTGATTTTTGTTGTTTTTGAGAGCTGAATGGTTGATTTTAAGGGATGATTGATTGATTTGGAAGTGGTTTGAGAGTGTTTTGGATAATATTGATTGTGTTTTGGAAGATCATGATGTTTGTTGATGGTTCTGTGATGTTCTGATAGGTTCTGAATGGTTCTGTATACCTTCTGTTTTGTTCTGTTTTGGTCTGTTTTGTTCTGATTGTCTTCTGTAAGGAGGGATGGAGTATTGATTGATGAAGAATGAGATATTGTGAAAGCTTAGTGAATGGTTTGTGAGAGTTTGGAATGATTTGAGAATGAGTTATGAGGTTTTGATGACCTTCTGTAACCTTCTGTAGGTCTTCTGTAGAGCTTCTGCTTCTGTTCTGTTTCTGTTCTGTTCTGTACTGTAACTGTTCTGGTACTGTTCTGTAAGTGTTCTGTGGAATGTATGTGTGACTTTGGGAAAGTTTTCTAGCCTTGGAAAGAGGTGAATACAAGTGCAAAAGAGCTAGAGGAAGTGGAAGAAGTAGCTGTTGAAGACTCAAGAGAAGACTAGAGTGAAGTGACAGTAGTGAGCTGTGAAGAGACACTGTAGTGGCTCTGGTGACCCTTCATATCAGACATACCTCTTGGGAGGGGTATCCACGACCTAAGAGTGATTATTGAGAGTAATTTTGAGAGATTGTAGTGAGGATATGATGTATTATTGATGGAGTGTGTGAGAGAGAGTCAGAGATAGCCAATTCTACTCAAACAGAGTGATTGTATATGAGAGATTGAGAGAGAAGACTATGAAGATATTGAAGATGAATACTATGTGATGAATTTCCATTCCAAGATGGTGTATTCCTTTGCTTTCTTTGTTCTATTGATGGAGTTTGTGAAGATGTTGAAGAATATGGTTGATTCTATCAAAACCGTGGGAGATCTACATAATGCTGCATGAAGATTTGTTGTGCCTGGTGTTCTTTTCTTCATTGTGATAATATGAAACATGATAAACAAGCTTTTTGATGTTACAAGATAGATTTTTTTGCAAGAGAATTCCCTTTTCCTTGGTGTTCCTCTCGGGGCTCCATGCCCATTGTGCCCTTTCAATGAAACATTGCAAATAGTAAGTATTTGCAACTCATTGAGAATGAGAAATTTCATGATACCTATGTAACAACTTGTCTCGTAGTTACAAAAGTATACCCTTTGGATTGCTGTGAGTGGCAAAATGTTGAGAGTTTCACTAGTTCTTTTAAGTGTTACCACCTCAAAATTGGTAGATTACTCTTTGAGGGGGCGTACAACTAAGCAGCTCGCAGAGAACTTTGTTTTTTTCTATGACTCCAAGTACATATTGCCCAAGGGGAGTCGAGAATATGAAACCCTTGAGTCTATGCACATATCGAATCTCAATAGCATAGAATGGGCATTGTGTAGTAGCAACATTTTGCACATGTGTAGCACAAAAATTTCAGCAAACATATTGAATTCTATGAAGCCAAGCACCGGCTCAAAGAATGTACATCTAAGCTGGTTCGTACCAATTGCAATTTTTGCACACATGTTCAAGGAATGTAAGGGTTTGAGACGTACCAAAAGCACGTACATCATAAAAAATACATCGGAGGATTATGTAACAAGGATTCTAGGCAAAACTTGGACATAAAAAATAACTCACAGTCCTGGCACAGTGGAATGTCGAGTCACAACAAGGGACATGGCTTTCAGGTAAAAATTTTCTCTCTTAGTTGACTATTATCTTACTTTGGGATGAATCAGCTAACTTTCCTTTCCAATTACAAGTACTTTGTCGCACGACAAACTTTATGCCTAGTGTTCAAGTATTGTAGATGGAGGATGCTCAAGGGTAAATGGTTGTGCCTTGATCAAGACATGCGTGAAAGTGCAGCTGTGGATGTTACTGTCATTTGTGAGGGCCACAAGCCCTAAGTGTTGCAAATGGAGGATGATTGGCCCTTGATTATAATGCGCCAAGAAATTACAACGTTAATACAGAATCCACCTGTTAGCTTCTATTTTAAACTAGATGGTAGGAAAATTCGAAGCCAAGCTGAGGATACTGTTACTAGCGGAAAGTGTGTGGCTCCACATATTTTAGAAACTGTAGAATCTCCCTAAAAATTCCAACAGCACAAGTTATAATATCCAACACTTATAAATTTTTGGATTTTTTTTGCCAATAGAATATTGTCACTTACAAACTTGTAATATTTAAAAATTATGGTATTTATGTAAAATCATACACTTGTTATACACTTTTCACATCAACACATTTACATCTTCATGTAAACTTTACAAAGATGTAAGTAAAGCCATACTAATAATCGTATGCGAACAACACTTAATGGTTTAAAACTTAGGGTTTTTAAAATAGAACTAGTTTAGTTCTTGTTTTATTGTTTCATTTCACACTTTCTCTTTTCATCTCTTTATATCCACCACATCCCTCCTACCTGCTACGATGGATGCTCACGCACACTTTGATGAGTGGATCCACGAGACTATCTTTGCCAACTAGGGTGACAAGATATTCTAGGTTTTCTCTAAGAACTTCAACCTTGAAAGTGTGCTCTCATCGATGGATCCCCTCCTTCAGGTTTTGGAAGACTTTATGAGAACCATTGCTACATGCACATACTCCATCGAGGGATCCGACATGACTTGGGTGCCTCTGAAACAGCTCATGGTATTTCAAGCAGGGAAGAATCACCAAAAAGTGGTGAATAGGTGTCTAGCCCATGTGGGTCTTTCACATAGAGTATGCACTGTTCCCATGGGAAGTGCACCAGGTACATCACCTTTGGATCTCGTGGAGTGTGATTGCGCATTGGCAATTTACCTCCTTACATTGGATACACCCCTAGAGGAGGAGAGCGATGAAGATACAACTCCACGGGTTGTTTCCATCACATAGACGGGCCGATTGAAGAGCTCATAAATGTTGAAGAGGAATATCGAGTGGTGGCAGGGTTGGCTCTCATGGTGCCATCTTCTTCAGAACAGCCACAAGTCGACAAACCCAATCTTACCTCCTTGACATCCATTGAATTAGATGGTGTACAATACTTGCTTCTATCAGATGTACTACAATACTTGGAAATGAAGGAATAAGAGTTGTTTTCTATCCTAGTCAGGGATCGATTATGATTACATGGATGTGCATCCAACAATGGCAAAGATTGGAAGATATGATGGCACAAGCTTAGATACTATGAGTGTGATCATAGTAGCATAGGAGCATATTACCTCGGTTGAAGAAGATTACCTTGTGCCAGATGCTGAATTTGAAGCACTACAGCATGATTTATTAAGACCAAGGTCCTAGCTTCCTACCAAGGAGTTTGTAGATCCCTCTGCCCAAAGAGGTACCTCCCTGACATACGAGGAAATGAAGATACAAGATGATTTGCAGAAGGTGAGATTTCTAACTACCATATATTTTTATGCAATGAAACTTGACGGTAGGGTGCCGGTCCCCTAGAGTCCACCAGTGAAATCTTGGCCAAAAATGATGCCTGCAGCTGCCCGAAGTCTGGCGTTTGGGGCCACTTTCTGGCCCAAAAAGTGGCCCCAGACACTAGACTTTGAACAGGGCAGCTGTAGGTATCATTTTTTGCCAAGATTTCAATGGTGGACTCCCGGGGACCCGACACACCCTACCGTCAAGTTTCATCACTTTCTGATAACTCTAGGTTAGTCACTAAATATATTGTTTGATTTGACTTTGTCATTCAAGACATACTATATATAGATGAGTTTGCATCAAGGCAAGGAGGAGCTTGACATGTGGATTGACGGAAGGATTCAGCTCTGAAGGAGTATATTGGTAACCTTGTTGCAGATTTGTTGGTCTTCCATAAGAAGTGCTCACCAGGAGGGCAAGAAATAATCATGAAAATTCGAGCTTTGACCAAGTTTGGATATTTTCGAGCTATACTTGTGACATCTAGCTTAGAGAAGGTGGTGCTAATCAAGCAGTCAAAGCTTCTTTACTTATTTGACCCAACACGTGGTGGAGCAATGTGTGTGCTTGCTACATTAGGTGACCTCACTTAAGTATCAGATCCGCTTCTCTTGGAGAAAGAGCTGAAGGGGGGAGCTCATCATTTTTGAAGCAAAGAAGGAACTTATATTTTCATCGGAAGCTGGTTCCTCCTCTCCACCGATGAAAAAGCCAAGGAACAATTGAGAGTTCTTGTTGACTATCAGCTTTTTGTATCTACCATCACTAACAGCCATCACATGTATTTTTCTTGATGAATATAAGATACTTTACTTTGTCCCTACAAATAAATATTTATTAAATAAATGTGTGGTTCGTATAAGTGTGATGATAATGTGTGGTATGTGAATGACGCATTCGTATACGTTAACATAATTCAACGCCTAGTACTCCACTTGCGATTGTGTAAGTGTGACGATAATGTGTGGTACGTGAATGACACATCCGCATATATTAACATAATTCAACGCATAGTACTACACTTGCAATTGTGCATAAGCAATAATGTAACTTGTATCCATACATATTACTATTTTTTATGCGTTCGTATGTTAAACAAAAATTAAGAGTCATGCGTTTCAAGAAACAAAACAAAACAACTTTACTCAATTATTTGAATTCAGTACACATCACGTGAGATATTATGTATATATAAATAAATATTCCAATGTGGCAAAGTATACAAAAAATTTTGGCCTTCCAAGATGTTATGGCGCTGTAACACTCATTACAAACTTTGCATCATTAATCTAGTAAACTATGGCAGAGTCTCCTTGCTATGTCGAAGCCGAATGATAAAGTTAATGTCTTTATCTATCATTGTGACACGCTTTGCATGGATGGCCACAAGCTGTGTATCATCGAAAAAGTCGATGAGAAACCCCTCTCTAGATGTTTGTAGGGCCTCCATAGCTGCAGCAGTCCACCTTCCTGCTAGTGGGCCATCCCGCACTCGTGCCCAAAATCTTCCCATCCCTTTCAGCTCCAAGTCTTGCATGACTTCTCAAACAACCTTATGAGAAGAACTTTTTGGGATGAGAAGCTCATATCCATGTTGGATTCTCCTTATCTCTAGAAGGGCGACAGTGCCGAGTTTCTATCTCCTCTTCTTCTGTGGTGGTCCTTGTGCTCTACGGGAAGCACCTGTTGCTGCACTAGAGGAGGCTCCATCTTGTGCTCTAGGTGGCGGGCCTTGGTGTGATGTCTTCTCGGGGCTAAAACGATGACATGCTTGCTTGGCGAATGCCATGCAAGCTGAAGGAGGGCCGAACGAATGATTCCTTCACTATTTGAAGATTTCTTACAAGTTGGAAGTCCTTGGGAGTTATAGTGATGTGCTTTGCATGTATTGCACAACGTTAAGCATCAGTCACCAAGTCAACTAAAAAGGCCTCTGCAGCACATTGTAGAGTATGAAGACATTCTTTTGTGAAGCGATCAGTTCTATCCTGACCTTGAGCCAAAAACATCTCCTTCTTTCTGTGTAGTAGAGGTCTTGCACAATCTCGCAAACAAGTCTCGAGAAGCTCGCCTTCAGAATGATGAGATCAAAAGAGCGTTGATACCTTCTAATTTCTCTCAAGGTCACTATATCTGGCTTCCACTTGTGTTTCTTGTGGGGATGCTGAGGAGAACCCTTGTGAGGGTGGCTTGAGGAATGTGGATTAGGTTGAGAAGGGGGTGCATCTGAGCTAGTAGATGCTCCAAGGGGCTGAACACGATATGGGGCTCTGAGCGAAAGCTTATTTGTAACTACCTTAGACCTAGCCATCTTTCCTACACAAGAGATGTGAGAATTCAATGAATAAGATAGAAAGTGAAACCCTCTTTTATATAACCCTAAACTATGAGACCCATTCACATAGATGCACACTCTCCCTTTCTCTCTTAAACTATGAATTGCATTCACATTGACTCACATTGTTCATCTTACTATCGTAGCTCTCTTCGAACCCATTTACTGCCTTGTCAAAGCCTTGTTTCTAGCCACTTGGCATGGTTTTCTTTGGCACTTGAGGCTTCATAATGCACTGTTTTAGTGACATGACATGATTCCATCATGTCTGCCAATTCATCAACACTTTCATTTACTCTCTTTTGCGAGAGTTTAGCTTCATCCGCTACTATAATCCTATACCACTAAGATAGCAATTGGATCATTGGATTGCTACCATTCACCCCTCCACCATGATCGGTTTTTCTTTGGTATGCACCACGCACTATCCAATATGAATTTTCCATCCCTCATGTGGACCAAATTCCGATGCTTCCCTTTTCTACAAAGTATCGCCCATGTGCCTCAAGGATATGCTACAAAGACACATATCACATTTGAGTAAAACTTATGCTCAATACTTTATACAATTCATACAATTTTAAAATATTAACTTAGTACGCACCATGTAATGTGTGATAGAGCTTTTGCCCCATGCTTCCACCATGTTTTCGTAGAAGCTATGCGCAGCATTGATAAATTCTTGCTTATCTTCATTGTTAAATACCATCTTGCAAAGTAAGGGAGCCAATTTGTTAAGACTTATCCAAACCTTAGCTTTGGCCAATCTTATTTTTCCTCCATTACTTCGATCAAGAACTGCAAAATGTAACTTTTTCCACCCATTGTAGTCCTGTGGCCTACAAACCATGACATTCCCTTCCTCATTGATGGGTATTGAGAGAAAGTTCCTAGCCTTTGCTCCTCCAAAGCAAGGCTTTTTTGGTAAGTTACCAGATTTTCCTGATCTCTTCTCATCTTTTTCAATTGTCACTTGATGCTTGTTTAGCCTAATTTCTGATAGCACTTGCTCCACATTCCTACATGTTGCAATGGCTTCTTTTTCTGGTTGCATCCTATAAGCAAAGAAAATGTATTCACATACAATTTTCTCCATAATTCTGACAAAAGCATACAATGAACAAATGTGAATACGATCCAAGGGAATGTTGAATATGGGCTTCCAAGTGGGATCTTCTCTATTGCGCGTCGATGTAGCACTTGTCACCTTTCGCCAATTCTTCTTTCCGTCCTTTCCTTCCACCCTCTCTGTCAAGCAATATAGGCATGGATTCTTTATATTTGCACCATTGGAGATTCCATACATGCATTTTAGAGTTTTCAAGTCTATTACAAGATGCCATTCAACCAAGTATTGACCATACCCTTCAATCAAGAGCATCTCACCATGTTTTTGATGATTAATGATACTTGGAATGCTTGTGTGCATAAAGAATAGCTACAACACCTCAAATGTTTCCTTAGGAACTTCAAATGCAGCAAGCCACCACACATGGCACTCAGATTGAACACTAAAGTTCCCTGGGTTCTTGTCGAATTGTAAAGCTCTATTCATCAAAGTTACACTAACTCTTTCAAGCTTTACTCCTTTTACGACCTCACTTTCATCTAACTTTATAACAAACTGCAATTTACCATTACATTCCTCAACAGACATATTGTAGTACATTACCATTGCCGAATGCACCTTGTTCAAATCTAAATAGTAATTGTTGAGTTCGGTGAACTGAACCTCATATGCATTTTTTGTCCCAACCTTTAGTGTTTCCACACATTGAACATGCATGAGATCTCTTCTCAACTCCAAAACCTTTGTATTAAGTTGCCATCGTGCCTCTATTAACTTTGAAGGTTGAGGCAGAGGCACGATTCTATTTCTCTTCAGCACACGACCAAACCCAGCCTTCACACCTTTGAATATCTTTGAGTAAGTCGTTGTGCTAATGCCGACCTTGTCACAAATAGATTGTGCATCCACAGCTGAGAACTCATTCGACACATATTTTAATGTGCACTCAATCACCTTTTCCTTCATAGCCTTAAATGTAGGATTGCTAAAAGCATTTTCCAATGTACTTGCCTTCAGCAATCTACTAATACACAATCCAACCTCACCCTCACTTAGGTTCTCTTTCTAAGCTACCTTGCATGCTTTGATACGTCGCTTCCACTGGCCACTATTCACAATTAACTCATTGATTGGCTTCTTCTTTCGTTTGCGCTCCTATGTTAGCTTGCTGTTGATCTTTCTCAAGTCGTCCAATTGTGCCTTTGCCTCCTCATATGAGATACCAATGTCATGGATAATGTCCTGCATTGAAATAATTTGATTATTTTGTTGAATTATAGTGTCATTCAGCTGTACCACTTGTCCTATGAGCTGTTGTATATGAAGTTGATGTGCAATGATCACATTATGGCAATTTTTTATGGTTGCTTGGCAAGTTATAAATACTTTGAATGCCTGATCATTGAGCTACCTAGTATAATCAAGTAACCCATTTTCACCCTCGCACACATACTTCAACAAATTTGTGATTCCTGAGAAAGTTGGAGGTCTATTGTTTAAGGGGTCAACTGGGTAGATTCCCCCATCAACCCACAAATCCACATGTTTTAATCCCATTTGCATGTAGCTCTGCAAAACCTGAGGGTTGACAATGGTACACTGGGTTCTTTTGAATAATGGGGCATATTCAATCTCTACCTCAATATGCAGCTCCTTCTTTCCTGTATTCATTTTACTCTTAATAAAAACAGGGATCCTACTTGGTTGTCACAAGAGGTAGAGTGGAGATGCACAGAGAGGCACACAAAGGTGCCAAGGGAAAGGAGGGTGTAAGTAATTCACTTTGTTAATGAAAGTTGCATAAACACAGAGAAGAGATCACAATAGAGCCATGAGAGAGTATAGATATGGGGGTAAATAGCTCAGAGGATAGGGATGTCCAAGACTTTTCATGTTTTAGATATTTCTATTTTTCCTCCAAAAACATATCCAAAAAACACGAAATTTGACTAGTTGGTTTGTTTTTTGACCAAAAGCTAGGATATAAAAAATCCCCAAAATATCTTAAAAGGAACTTCCGAATTTTCATTTTCCTTGTTCTCGATCAAAAAATCAGTTACCTCATATCTACTAATCATTTTGCATTGAAAACAAAGCACCACACTCCCATAACTAACTCCTTTTTTAATATAAAATTTGGTTGAAAAAGAATAAACAATGAATTTTATGACCCTGTATAGATAATATCAACACACACAAGCAATGATAGTCAAGCATAGGGAGAATAATTGGGTTTGATAGGCTAAGCTCCTCATGCCCCCTCCTCTCGCCACACATTTAGAAGTCGGGTGACCATTCCCGCCTCTATGAGGAGGGCATGCAACCCTCATTACCGCCATAGGAAGCCCTGACCAACATCTCTGATGGTGTAGACGGGGCACTGTTCCTTTCTATACACATTTCCCCTTTCCGGTCTATCCTTCCAGGGATGAGCCCTGTTCCACTCCATGACAACCAGTCCGTGCAACTTAGCATAAGCCAAGATCTGCTAATGGCTGGAGGCAGAACGAACATCAACAAGGGGCTGTCCCTCTACAACAATGCCTCACCTCACCCCTCCTTGTCATATGCGCTTGATAACCATCTATATAATCCCTTCCATGTGAATAGTTTTATCATGCCTCAAGGCCTAATCCTTAGTTCGTATTTTGCAGGTCCCCCTACGGTAGCAGTCATGGACCACATAATGCAGCTGGCATGCAAGGAAGCTCTTTGCCATCGGAGAGAGCATAAGGCACTAGCGCCCCCACCAGAACGCTACGTGCCTACTCTAAAGAGGTACGCACCAAAAAGAGGGCCCAAACGACACCGCCTAGGAGACAAGACAAAAACCCCCCAAGCCAAGAAGACGAGGGCTCAAGGGAGAACATGGGGTGTGGTAACACCAGCTGTGCAGGCTCCCACCAGAGGCTTGGGCACCAGGTGCTCAAAAGAGGAGAGGGCAGCTCAAGACAAGCAGGAATTTGATGCATTGTTTAAAAGCATTTTGGAAACAGTTGCGGCCACGGACTACACCATCGGGGTCCCAGCCAACATCTTCCCCACCCAGCCTCACAGGAGCCCCTCACCCTGGCACAGCCTCAGTTGCTCGACCACCTGGACTCGCCCCACCTCATACAAATAGAGTAGCCCCTATGATATATAAGTTGCTTAACAAAAGCCATCCTACCATAACTTTTTGTCATTAAATGGTTAAAGGGGCAGACTCCCCACCTATATACACTTTCCTTACCTACTCCTAATATATCCCATTACTTTAACAAGCATCGAAATATGCATCGCAGTCAGCATCATAGGATTTTGATAAAGTAATATCTTGACATGATTGCATCTATTCATGGTACTTGATGCATGCGACTTGCATATACTCTCATGAAGTGACAAGTGGATGCAGGATGACGCAGGTCTTCGTGCAAAAGCATTCAACGCCCAAGTCACCGCAAGACCACCAACCTCACAAGAGCCATGACGGAAGCCTCACCGTCGAAAGCAAAAATCACCCTTGCGATCGTCCACATTGCATGGCCCACAGCGTGATCAGTGGCAACTCCCTCTTTCTGGGTTACACTCTACATCGGGCACTCACGGCAGCTCTTACCTCAATTATACCAACATCACATGTTCCAAAGAGGGTTGCAAAATCTCAAGTGTATCTCCCCATCTCAACAACTGCTTCTCCAACAATGAGGCTAAGACACAATCATCGTTGTAATATCCATTTACTGAGCCTTTGAAGCTTGACATTTCCCAACCCATTGAAAGGCTAATAGCCTCAACATATTGCAATGGTTGTACTCAGGCAAGTCCCAAAAAAAAAGAAAGAGAGAGAGAAAAAAAAACAAGAAAAATAAAAATAAAATAAAAAATAAAAAAAGAAAAGAAAAGAAAAAGAAAAGAACGAAAAGATAAAAAGCACCCACAATCACAGCACAACACCTAGAGGTCCTCAAATTAGGTATGTCCAATGACCTTGGTCGACTGGCTCCGTCCCTAGTCCCCTAGCCCTTTAACATCACCAGAATTGTTTAGGGCACATCAAGGGTAGGACATACCTTGGGAGCTTGTCTCGCCTATGGTTAGACCTGTCACCCTTACCCATTCACATGATTTTCTCTTGCACTCTGCCTTAATACCATTGCAATCAATTGTAGTAAGCACCGCACGAATGACCATGAAAAGTACACTGTCCTCATCACGCAGGTCCAATAGCTACCAGCTACCGAAAGTGTGGTGTCCCTATGTTCAATTATGCTACGTCATGCAGTCACAACGCCAAGAATGTCTCATACACCTTCACGTATACTTCTTCTCAACATGGACAACTTTGCTTCATCCACACGTTGTTACGAGAAACCTGCCTGCGGTCTTCTAACTACTTAAAATCTAAGTATGCGCGAGCACTCACATAATATCTGCACCGAAATATATACACAACAGTTTGGGTCCCCAAGTGCAAGACAATACTCTCAGCTTACTTAGAGTTTGACCTATCTCCCAAACTAATTGAACTATGTCTTGTGCATGATAAAGAAGACTAGCACTACCCCTAAGGAGAGACCACATATATGAGGTTTTCAATTGCAAGTATTGAAGAATCCAACAAAAGTGTCGTGCGCTCTTCATCGATACTCAACTCTGAATTCTTATCCTTTATAATCCTGCAAGCCCACCAAGAATTGTCATGTACAAAACCCCCAACCAACCAACACTTGTGTTGGCCATCAGTGCAATCCCCAACAAAGGACAACCCTACCACTAGCCACCTAGGCCACCAACGTGCCCCCAATGACCTTCCTCCACACCACCACCAACACTCCTCCACGGCAACCACAAACACCCACGTCTTCAGTGCATGCCAAAGCCTATGACCTACGACGGTGATTGCCATGGGACTCTGGTACTCATCTAGGAGAGGGGTAATGTTAACCGTCAGACGAACAAGGTGGAAAATCTAGAAAATCTAAAGCAGAAGACAAAGGTCAACGCAAAAGTGAAATGGAAGACAAAGGCGCGCCAAGAAAAATATGGAAACACAAGAAGTGCAAAAAAGCCCTAAATAAAGGAAAAATGCACACAAGAAAAAGCGCAAGTCAATACTTTTGTAAAATAGCACAAGTGCATCATGATTTAATTTAAAGAGCACCGGGCTCTCACCCGTGCAATTTGTAAAGGTAGATGGGCAGTAGGAAAGAAGCTAGGAAGATAGGAGGACAATGGAAAAAAGGGCCTAGACCACGGTCGGCCATGTAAAAAAGGGGATAAGGGGATGACCGCCCAAAAGAGATTTAGGGTTTTGTATATAAAGTTGAAAAGTGAATGAGAAGCTCATTCTTGTATGTGGCCAAAAGTGGTTCTCTTCTTCTTCTTCTTCTTCTTCTTCTTCTTGCTTGCTTGCTTGAGCTTGTGCTTGAGAGAGGGAGTATGAGAGTGTGAGGGAGTGAGTCTGTGAGTGTGTGAGGGTGAGGGACCGGGGAAGAGAAGCTCTCCATCTTCTCCTCTCATCTTCTCTTCTCTTCTCTTCTCTTCTCTTCTCTTCTCTTCTCTTCTCTTGCTCGCGGCAATGGAGCTTGGAGCGAGGAGCTTAAGGATGGAGCTTGCTTGAAGCTTGCACTTGGATCATGGAGCTACCGGAGTGCACGGGAGATGAGGTAACTCGATCGGCATGGAGGTACGCTCACTACACCCATAGATATGGATGGCATGTCGGCTATGTGAGAGGTAGCCATTAGTGCTCGGCTTGGAACGCTTGAAACAATAAGCGATCCGTGGGTCTTGGACAGTTGAGCAAAAGCTCCCACATGTATAATTTACAAATGTTCTCTTCAAATGAAATGAAATTTAAATGGAGAAATTTAAAAAAAACATTGTACTTGTAAATTTTTTCACAAAGAAGCCCAGAGATGTTGAACAAGAAGTTGACTTATAACAAGACCATTGTTTCTTCACTAACAAATTCCTAGAGTACAAAAATAAAAGAAATATCAAGTCAAATCATATATATAACTTACATAGGCTTTGTCCAAATGAGTTGAAACCTAACCATGGAGCAACTGAAAAAAGTGGCAATATACATATGGCTCTCTTTGCAAAGAAGCCCAAAGATGTTGAAGAAGTTGAATTTTTAAAAAATCATTGTTCTCCACCCTCGAAGACTCTTAGAGTTTTTTTAAAAAAGGAAAGCTAAGTATGCATATAGCTTGCATATATTTTGTCCAAACGAGATAAATTTAACTATGGAGTAGCAAAAAAACAAGACAACATACTTGTAACTTTGTTTACAAAGAAACCATAAGATGTTGAAGAAGAAGTTGAGTGTTCAAAATATCATTGTTCTTGACTGTAAGAGACTCCTAGAGTACCAAAACAAAAGAAATTACATGTCAGAGAATGCACATAACTTGCACAGGGTTTGTCCAAATGAGATAAAACTTAACCATAGAACATCCATGGAAGAGAACAATATACTTGTAAATTTTTGTGAAGAAAATCTTAGGGCTTTGATAGAACAAGCTCTCTGCCCTCATAAAACATGTGAAACTCACTCTATGTTTTTGTAGAGGAAATGAAATTTCACAGTGTTACATATAGAGCAAGCACAGTGAGGCTGCGAAATTTCGTTACGAAAGAAGAAGCGGGGAAAGAGATATGATAAATTTGAATTCTGCCTAAGAAAGAGGGGAAAACTGAAAAGGGAAGAAATCAAAAGTCAAACAAAAAAAAAAAACGAAAATTCGAGTCACAAAGTTCCAGGAAGTTTCAACATTGTATTCCCCATATTTCCCCTTATTTTATTGTTGAGGGAAGATTTGGGCCAAGATATGACTAGAAGATTCATGTTACATGAATCTGGAATCCTAGCTCTCTCATTGGTTAGACCTATATTTGTTTATCCACTCCTTAAGGGGCAAAAAAGAGAGTCCATATTTCTCCTAATGCAAATTTCATGATGTTGATCCATATGCCTTGGAGGCGCTATGGGTGAAGTTGCACTGAAAACTGAAGTATATATCTTTAATACTCCATGAATAGTGAGTCTGATATTGAACTTATGTGATGCAAGACATTATCTGTATAGATGAGTATTTATCTAGGCAAGGTGGCCGATCTGGTGGTCAAGTAAGGGTACATGACTCTGCATGGAAAGAGTACATTGGCCATCTTGTCAGTGATATAGTAGTACTTTCTGATGCCGAAGACACTGACGAAGGCTGGCCCCTTCAAGACCATCCCAACCAACTCTAGCTTGAAGAAAGTAGTGTTGCTTTGACGTTCAAAGCTGCTCTACTTGTTCACAAGTACTAGGTCTGGACCACTTTTTTTCATGGTGGCCTGTGGTATGGTTGATAGAGTTGAAGATGCCAATGTCATTAGGCACAAACTTCTGGGGCAAAATGTATTGTTGCCTATGATAAAGAGCAGCTCTAACCATGGGGAGCCTAGCTCCAAGAAGCCTAGGACAGATTAGATGTACTTACTACTTATAATGATGTCTCTTTTGCAATGTAACATTGTTTATAATCTTCTCTTGTATGAATAAAAATCAATGTTGTTGATTTGCGTGTAATGTAGTTTGTGATACGTGTCATTTATTATTGTTTGTATGTGAATGTAATGCTTATTTGTCGGATTTATATGCGGATTCGTTATTTAAATTTAATGCATGGCGCTTTATCAAATTTGTACGTAATATTTATTTATCCAAAGGCACGTAAGGATAACTTAAATAAAACAAATAACAAGCATCTAAACAAAAATAAGATGCGCTAAAATTACAATCAAGGTTTTACAAAATTGTTTCAAAAACTAGATTCCATAGATATTTCATTAGTAGACCCCTATTTTTGTTGATCTTCACCAAGACTGTCCCACATTGCCGAAAGAATCTCACTATCCATAGATCACTGTCAGTGATGGTGACCCTCCTTGCATGCACTCCTGCATAGACCAAGTCTTCGAACAAGTCAATGAGGAAAGCTTCAACAGCTTCCTATAGTGCAAGGTGAGCCTGGTCAATTCATTGATCAGGTTGAACTATTGAAAAAGTGCCTCATGCTATTTCTAATTAGCATGTTTTGCATTGTCTCACACACCACCTTTTGGAATGCAGCCTTTGGTATCACGAGGTGTGTGGTATTTTGATAAAATGGCTGATCTCTTAGAGGGCCACAGTGCCGCCTAGCTTCCATCGACACTTACGATGGTGGCATGGTGGTGGAGCAGGGGAAGGTTGCTTCTACGTGAGAGAGGAATCTCGGAGCCGCTTGCTTGGTGCATGCCATGTCTTCAAGGAGTGAGAACTTGAAACACAGAACTCAAATGGGTAAAATGAGGTGAAACTTTCAACTTATAGCCAAACTTTTTAAAAATCCATAAACTTAAATTAATGTATCCAATTTTTTTAAAAAATATGACCAGTGATCAGATTGACTTGAAAAAGTTACATGTGGACTCTTCTAGGACACATCAACCACCCTTTAAAAAAAGGCCCCATTAGAAGCATCTGGGACACTTGGTTGGAGGCTTGCATGTGGGGCCTTGAATATGGAAAATTAGGGCTCCACATGCGAGCCTCCATCAACAAGGTGTCCCACATCTTCTAATGGGGCCAGTTTTTTAGTTTTCATGAGTCCTTATGATGCTCTGGCACACGGATGAAGTTTCACCAGATTCTGATTTATAAAATTGACGATTGAATCTTTTTTTGGAAAATGCATTAATTGGATTATACTTCACTAAGAATAAAAAATTCATTAAGTGGGCATACTTGCATATTAGATGTATTCTCAACCAAACAATGTGCGACATTGTGTGACATACCGACCTCTAAACATAGTCAATAATGTTTGGTGGTCATCTGGGGTCTTTCCTAGTTGCCACCGTCCACATTCCATTGGAATGTTTGGACTTTGATTCGTCTAGGCAACCCGAGTCTCGCAGGGGAACATCATGCCTCATCCCATGAGGATCGACCTAAGTGTTTCATGTTGACCTAACAGTCTTCTATCTTTAGCTAGCTCATGTTTGGAGGTGTTCTTCGAGAGGCTTCTCATCTGAATGGAGAGGGATCATTACCCCTTTGTTCATGGAGTGCAACGCTTTTTTCCAATAATGGCCTTGGGTTCATAGAACCCTAATGCATTCTGGCACAGTCACTACACCTTTCTTCTAAGATAAAGATCAACCTGGATTCTAAGACTCTGACCCTAGGGTAAGTCATCGTATCGACTCTTATCCTATTTTTTCCTTTTAGGAAAGGACCCGACTCATTGGGTCCACCCTGTCATTGAATGCCTTCCATCGGGAAACGTTGCTCGCTCGCTTCCCTTTAAACAATGTTTTCTTTAGTTATCTAAACATAATATACTACCACACTGTTGAACAGATAAAAACAACTTTATTAATTACCCTTTTAGCACAAGGTTTGTTTCACATCCTCCTTAATTCACAACATGAAAACTGTGAAACCAATCCTTTTAAAACATTGGATAAAAGCATATGTATATATTTTCAGTTCCACCCTCAAAACCAAAGGTGCGTCCACCCTCAAAAACCAGAGAAATGTTTTTAGCCTGCATCTCCATGCTCCAATGCAAAACCGCATTGATAATAGTACAGATTTCTTCTCCATCATAGAACCGCCGACTATATATTCTAGGAATAAGTTCGGACTTGTGCCCCTCATCGTTATGAGTCGACATAGGAGGGAACCTTCTGTACTCGACCATCCCTCCTAGGCGTTGGTCAGATGCTCTAGGCCGACCAAAAAATATATCCAACTCTTTCGAGCTCCAACAGTTGACCCCAGGGGAAAGTCAACCACTAAAATCACCCTTAATCTGGGCAAGAATATTTCCTTCAAGTGAAGAAATCGCAATCACATCCAGGTTTCGAAAATCTGAAACCACCAACCATCTAATCCTTTGTAGTCAATATTTCTTGAGCAATTAATGCTACTAAAAATAGTAATTTATAGAGTCGGTTATAACTTTAATCAAAAATATTTTTCAATGACTTTGATTTTGATAGCCAATAATTTCTAAGGATTTCCATTCTCTGCTTCTTCATTTTTGCGGCTATTAAATTTTCTACGGGAAGATTTTGCTTGATTTTTTTTTGCCAATTTTCTAATTTTTCAAAATTATGGCAACCAATTCTTTTCTTTCTTCAATTACCTTATTTCCCTATGATATTTTTTTCTAAGTTTACTAAATCAACCATTTCCTATACTTCCGTATTTATCTATTTTGTCACCCAAGAGTTAGGAAATCCATTTCTAAGTAATAATCTATATTTCCTATGTCGTCTAGGATAGTTTATGATTACAAAATTCTTTCAATGGACAAATTCATAGACACTATTCTTATTTAAAGAAGTTTTCAATTCTATTAACAATTATCATTATCATAGAAATAAGTCATATATGTTTAAACATTCATAGAAATTATTAATTTTTAGTCAAGAGAATAACTCAAATTTCAATCATGCATCTAAATAATTATTACTATAACTATACTTAACTTTTAGAGATGGACTTAACTAATTTATCCTTAGTTAATATTTAATATTTCTAAGGATTTCACTAATATCATTCTTATAAGTGTGATACTAAAATTTATGGTTAGCTCAATCATGGAAAGAATTCCAATATTCTATATATGTTTCTTTAATACTAATTCTAATATTCTAATAATGTTAGTTTTCTAATAGATTACCTTGGATAAGCATTAAACTAAATATGATGCTAAACAAGATTTTTGACTTAAAATTTTATGTAAAATTTGCTAGAGCATAATAGTTAGCACAACATTCTAAGTTAGAAAATTTTCAATCATACTTGTTTATTCTTTAGTATAGCATTCTATGTTAGGATTTTTCTAGAGCATAACAATTATTCTCTTTTTTAAAAAAAATATGATAGTTGAAAAAATAGGGGAATGAGTACTTATGTGGCAAGAGATGGGAGGAAAAGTACACACTCTTTCTAATCATTACTTACCTCTCTCTCTCCATGTGTCATTCTCTTGTTAAGTCCTACTTACAATTGAACTCTTTCTCTCTTTTAGTTAACCACTCTTTGGCTTTTAGTTAGAATTAGACTAACTGGATGATTTTTCTTTTCTTCCCATTTTTCCTTTTCATGCATGCATAATTTCTTACATGTTTTGTCAACACTTAGGTGAAGTTTTCATGATAAGGAATAATGCACATACACTATTGAAAATAATTAGCCCGTGTTTGCAAAAACTCTTCCTTTTACATGTGTTCACGTGATTTTAAGTAAATGCATAACCATACATCAAGAGTGAGTTCACAAGCGTAAATTATATATTTATTTATGAAATGTGCATGTACATGTTCACATGGATAACTTATCCCCACTGATTCGGTACTTTTTAAGGCTTAAGTCCTTTGGGGCTAGTGGGAGGAGGGGGGAGTTCATGCAAGGATCAATGATTTTTCTTGTGTATATGATGAAAAAAATTGCCATGGGAGATTTCTTAATTTTTTTGTGTATACATTTTGTGTTGTCAAGGTGGTTTGTTACATCCTCTTCCCCTTAGAGAAATCAATATGTCCTCATCTCAAGAGAAACTCTGGGTGGTCTCTCTGGAGAATGGACTCCTCAATCTAGGTGGCATCTTCTTCAGGGAAGTCCTTCCATTGTATAAGGTACTCACAAAGAGTATGATTTCTGAGAGGCTTCTCTCTAACCTCTAGAATTCTCTCAGGCTAGAATTCTAAGATTCCTTGAGTTGGCATTACAATATGTCCATCATCTAAGACATGATCAGGACTTGGGATATACTATTTTAGAAGATTTACATGGAAAACATTATGAACTTTGAGATTAGGGGGAAGTTCTAATTTGTAGGAATCACTACCAAGACATTTGATAATTTTGTAGGGGCCGCAATATCTAGGGCTTAGCTTCTTGAATTTTCCAAGAGATGGAGAATCTTTCTTAGGTGGAACCCTTAAGAAGACAATCTCACCCTCCTTGAATGTGCAAGAAGTTCTCTTGGTGTCTGCATAAGCCTTTTGCTTGTCTTGAGCAGCCTTAATGTCTTGACGGATCGCTTTGGTATGTTCTTCCATTTCTTCCAGCATTTTCCTAGATGCTTCATTTATTGACTCTTTTTGTCTGTCCATCGGTTTGTGGATGATAGGCCGTAGATGGAGCCAGTTTAGTGCCCATAGATGTAAATACCGCATGCCAAAAGTTACTCATAAACTTTGAGTCTCTATCATGAATAATCACCTATGGTAATCTATGTAGTCTAAAAATCTGCTCCATAAACTGACTGGCCACTTGAGAAGCAGTAAACTGAATCTTGGTTGGAATAAAATGGGTTGCCTTGGTGAGTCTGTCTACCACCACATATATACTATTCCATCCCTTCTTGGTAGTAGGCAAGCCAGTAATGAAATCTATAGTAATATGAGTCCATTTACCTGTAGGAATAGGTAATGGCTATAACCCTTAAGGTCAGATCTAAAAATTTTAGAGGAGACAAGCACTCTTGCCCATACAATGCCTGAAAGGGCATCATACCAATGCTTTGTTGGTATGAGGCATTATAGGCAAATTCCACCAAGGAAAGATATTGGATCCACTTCTTAGGCTCTCTGCTGTAGTAAGCCCTTAAAATGTCCTCCAATACTTGATCGACCCATTCAGTTTGCCCATCTATTTATGGATGATAGGTAGTACTAAAGCACAATTGTGCTTCAATAGCCTGTAAGAGACAAGTCTAGAATTTGGACATGAACAATGAGTCTCTATCACTGACTATCCTCTTTGGCAGTCCACATAGTCGGAAGATCTCCTTGACAAACAACCTAGCTATGTCAGATGTGTTGAAGGTAGTCTTTACTGGGATGATATAAGCAACCTTTTTCAGCAAATCCACAACTACTAGGATAGAATCTTAACCTACCTGCACTATAGGAAGGCCAACCACAAAGTCCATACTGATACATTCCCATTTTATTTGTGGAATGTTAAGAGGATGTAACTCTCTAGGAGGTTTGATCCTTTTTGCCTTGATTCGCTGGAAACTCAAGCAATGAGTCACGTACCTCAGAACATCAGCTTTCATTCCTAGCCAGTGATGTCTTTTCCTAACATCGTTGACAGTCTTAGCATAGTCGGGGTGCCCAGCTATGGGACTGTCATGGGCCTCCCAGAGAATCTTCTTTCTAAGGTCCCAATTGTTAGGCATACATCACCTATGCTAATAGTATAACAGCTCTCCTTCAAGGTGATAATGTTTGTATCTAGGCTCTAATTTTGAACCATCACCTCCTTCTTTGATGGTCTCTTAACTCCAGATAATATGTATCATTGGGAATCTCTCCAGCCACTACTTCCAAGATGGGATTGCTTGTTATGGAAATTAGGCTAGGGAGAAATCCTCTGTTGCTAGGATATTCTAAGAATAAAACATTGAGGAATGATTTCCTCCTCAAGGCATCATCTACCACATTTTCCTTTCCAGGGCGGAACTTGATCTCAAAATCAAATTCCTGAAGCACTTCAATCCATCTCCTTTGTCTTATGTTTAAATGTAGCTGTGTGAAGATCCATTTAAGACTTTTGTGATCAGTCAACAAGTGTGAACCTTCTACCCAGTAGATAATGACACCAAAGTTTCAAGGCATGGATGCCTACTAAAAGCTCTAGGTCATGCATAGCATAATTCTTCTCATAAGGTTTTAGTTTTCAAGAAGAATACGCGACTAGATGATCTTCTTAAGTAAGGACACATCCCAATGCCATGATACTTGCATCAGTGATGACCTCAAATTCCATTGAGAAGTCCGGCAACTTTAGGACAAGAACTGTGGTGAGAATCTTTTAGCTTATCAAAGCTTTCTTGCTCTCGTTCTGTCCATACAATCTTAACTTGCTTCTTGAGCAGCTTAGTGAGAGATGCCGCAATCAAGGAATAATCCTTGATAAAAATCATGTACCACCCTGTCAGACCTAGAAATCCTCTGATTTCTCTGACATTTTTAGGTGGTGGCCAATCTTGGTTGTGGGATCTATGAATATTCTTTCCTTCAAGACAATGAATCCCAAGTATTCTATCGTCTTCTTAAAGAAAGAACACCTTCTTAGCAAAGAGGTTGTTCTCACAAAGCAGCTTGAGAACAATCCGTAGATGAACTGGATGCACTTCTTCTTCCTTGGAGTAGGTGAGAATGTCATCAAAAAATGTGAGTACAAACATATTTAGATAGGGCTTGAAGATATCCTGGACCAACCTTTGAAAGTGGTAGGAGCATTTGTCAACACGAACGACATTACTGTGAATTCATAATGGCCATACTTGGTATTAAAAGTTGTTTTGGGAATGTCGTCTTCTTTTATCTAGATCTAATAATATCCAGATCTCATGTCAATTTTTGAGAAGATCACAGCTCCTTGTAATCTATCTAGCAATTCATCGATTCAAGGAATTGGATAATTATTTTTTATTGTAACCTGATTTAGACCCCTATAGTCAATGCATAATATAAGGGTTCCGTCCTTCTTCTTCTGGAATAGGACAGGTGCACCCTAGGGAGAATTACTGGGACAAATGAAGCCTTACTCCAATAGTTGCTTCAACTGCTCTTTCAGCTCAATAGCTTCAAGTATCGACATCTTGTATGGCTTCTTGCCACTGGTTTAGCTCAAGGGATTCATTTTATTTCATGGTCTACTACCCGTTCAGGAGGTAGTTCAGTTAGCTCCTCAGGGAAGACATCAACGAATTCGCCCATTAGCCATGAAGGTTCTTCTTCATCTTTGTTATCCTCCACTTTGTTTAATTTAATCAGATAGACAAGGAGTCCTTTCCTAATACCCTTCAAGATCTGATTGGCTTTAGCTAGCTGGATTTTTGGCTCGCCTAACTGTCCTTATGCTTGTATTGTTTCACCAAGGAAATTCTTAAATGTAACTTGTCCTTCTCCACAATGAATATTTTCCTGATTGGGACTCACCCAATCCATTCCTAGTGGACAGTCATATACCCCTAAAGGCATAACTTGGAAATTTGCTTTTGTGGTTTCCCCATCTAACTCAAACTATATGTTGTTTATGGCATGAGTTGAGACTGTTTCTCTACCATTTGCTAGATCTACCATCAGTTTTCTAGCACGCTCAAGATTTAACTTCAGTCTCTTAGCACATTTTGGGGAAATAAAGGAATGAGTTGCACCACAATCAATGAGGATTTTAAAAGGAATACCATGATATTCCATCGATGTTTGGATGACAAAAAATTGTCATCCAACACCCTAATTATTCACGGATGTGTGAATGGATCCTCTCTCGACTTCTTCTTCCATAGTTGGATCCACTTCTTCTAGTGTGATGGCACATGCATGGATTCCAGCTCCACGGCCTGCTCCTTGCCCCATTCCACAACCAGCTCCTCGCCATGCTCCTCACCTAGCTCCATGTCCATGTCCACGTCCTCTATTATTAAAATTCTCATTTCTTTGAGGACATTGTGGGATGTTGGCATTGGCATTGGTCCCTTTATTTGGGTATTCAGAGTGAAAATGACCTGGCTGATTACATCTCCAACATCGTGGCTCATTATTCTAGTTTCTATTTGTGTTATTATCTCTACCATGATTTTGAGGAGCATTGACTGCATTAGCTTGTCCTTGATTCTAACTCCTTTGTTGTTGATATCCTATATGTGCTCTTTTGGAGTAGGAAAATCTATTGTTGAACCTATTATTTGACTTAGAGTGAGCCTTTGCCAAAGGTTGTGCCCTTAGTAGTGCATCTTCCAAGTTCGTAGGCCTCATTGCTTCCAGTTGTTCATTAAGGGAAAAATTCAAACCTTGGTAAAAATGTGCCACTTGTTGCTTCATTGACAAGTGAGGAGTGTACTTTTGCAGGGTCACAAACTGATAATATTACCCTTCCAAGGTCATTCCTAGTTGCTTGAGGGCAAAGAACTCATTCATCTTGAGTGTCTGATAGGCAGGGGTAAGTAGCGATTTTGGATGGCCTCCTTAATTTGATTCTAGGTAACATTAGGCTCAGAGACTAATTTGTCTTGACACCATTGTTTCCACCATAGTTTGGCTTCACCTGTAAGCCTCAACCTTGCCATCATTGCCTAATTAGCAACACTTGTGCCAGTAGTGGAGAAATAATCCTCCATCTACTCTATCCAGGTTTTGGCATTAATGGTGACTTTCGCTCTTTCGCCATTAGATTTGGCAGATTTACTTATTTGAGCAAAAAGTTTCTTTCTTTCTCCTTAGCCACCGATTCCATGACTGGGACAACAACCGCCATTGGTATAGGATTGGAAGGAACCTAAATTTTGATAATTTCTTAGCATTGAGAAATTCACGATTTATAATCCTTAGAGATGATAAGTCTTCTTTATCTCAAACCAAGATTTTTTTCAACCATGATAGAATCTTTCCCAAAAAGAAAGTATATTATATATTTTTAACAAGCACCATAGACTTTACAAAAATTTTTGTTTTCATGGGCTTATCCTACGAACTACTAAAGCTCCATACATATTTTTCGGCTTCTTGTATTTAAGAAAATTTTGCAAATTTATCCATGGATTTTGGAAAAAGACAAGGAGTAATAAGTAGGAGGTTCTTTGGATGTATCCAACATCTAATAGCTATTGGGAAGATTTGGCAGTTCCTCCACCTCATAATTATCTTGATGAGTACGATAGGCTACCATCACCCGATTTGGCTGGATGATGTTGACAATGGAACTATAGATCTATTAATTTAGAGACATTGTCTTTCCACTGCTGTGCACTATCAGATTCATATCACTTCTATGAAATATATAGAGCCTGATCAGCTGGAGTCTTTCTGCCCAACGTACTGCCCATAAACTATACTCAATACTGCTTGTTCTATTAGCAAAAATTGGCTAGTAAGTAGGTGTCTATGCCCAATTTTTGTCTAGGGTCCATCTCTCAGGATCAACCCCAATTTCTGGGGGAATAAAAATATTTTCCATAAAGCAAAAAATTTCCTCTCTCAATGAAAGAGAATATCAATTTCCATGTTAATATATTTCCTAAAATATTTCAGGGAATAACCATTCTTCATCCTGCACATAATTTCCAGGATGAGCAATGTTATTTAAGAAATTTCCATTGTGAGATTAGTAATATTTTTCTGACCAAGAATCCTTGTCTTCAAACTGCATCATTTTACCCATAGATCCATTCGTAAATAATTCCTACGAATTTTCTTTCCATGATCTTTTCCAGGGATTGTGCTTATGGTAGTTTGGGCATAGGTCATCCTCTCTTAATGTGTGATTATTCTTAATAGTATTTTTTAAAAAAAATTAAATTTTTGAAAAAATTAAATTTTTGAAAAATAAATTTTTCTTGCTCGGATAGCATGTGTGATGTATCGACTGTTAAATATAGCCGATAACATTTGGTGGTGTCTAGGGTCTTTCCTAGTTGCCGCCATCCACACTCCATTGGAATGTTTGGACTCTGATCAGTCTAGGCGACCCGAGGTCCACCTCGTAAGGGAATGTCCTACCTCATCCCACGAGGATCAACCTAAGTGTTTCTTGTTGACCTAATAGGCTCATATCTTTAGCTAGCTCACGTTCAAAGATGTCCTTTGAGAGGCTTCTCGTCCAAAGAAAGAGGGGTCATTACCCCTTGGTTCATGAAGTGCAATGCTTTTTTCCAGTAACAGCCTCGGGTTCGTGAAACCCTAACACGTTTTGGCACAGTCACTGCACCTTTCCCCTAAGATAATGATCAACCCATGTTCTAAGACTCTGACCCTAGGGTAAGTCGTCGTGTCAGCTCTTATCTTATTTTTCCCTTTCAGGAAAGCACCCAACTCATCAGATCCACCTTGCCATCGAACACCTTCCGTCAAGAAAGTTCACTTGCCCACTTCCCTTTAAATAGTGTTTTCTTTAGTTATTTAAACAAAGCATACTACCACAGTGTTGAACACATAAAAATAGTTTTATTAATTACCCTTTTAGCACAGGGTTTGTTTCAGGTCTTCGGTAATTCACGACATGAAATTTGTGAAACTAGTCCTTTCAAAACATTGGATAAAATTATATTTCTATATTTTCAGTTCTGCCCTCAAAACCAGAGGTCCATCTATCCCTCAACCAGAGATGTGTTTTCAGCCTACATCTCCAAGATCCAATGCAAAACCACATTGATAACAGTACGGATTTCTTCTTCGAGAATGACTACATATTTTAGGAATAAGTTCTTACCTGAGTCCCTCATAGTTATCATAATTATGAGTCACCATAGGAGGGAACCTTCCGTACTAGACCATCCATCCTAGGAACTAGTTAGATGCGTTAAGGCGGACCAAAAAAATATATCGAGCTCGTTCGAGCTCTAGCAGTTGACCCTAGGGAAAAGTCAACCACTAAAATTGCCCTTAATCTAGGCAAGAATACTTCCTTCCATTAGTAAAAAAATCTCAATCACATCCAGGTTTCGAAAATCTGAAACCATCAACCATCCAGTCCTTTGCACTCAATATTTCTTGAGTAATTAATGCCACTAAAAATAATAATTTATAAAGTCGATTATAACTTTATCGAAAAGATTTTTCAATGACTTTGATTTTGACAGCCAATAATTTCTAAGGATTTCCATTCCCTGCTTCTTTATTTTTACGCCTATTGAATTTTCTACGGGAAGACTTTGCTTGATTTGGTTTACCAATTTCCTAATTTTTCAAAATTATGGCAACAAATTCTTTTCTTTCTTCGATTACCTTCTTTCCCTATGACATTTTTTTCTAAGTTTACTAAGTCAACCATTTCCTATACTTTCGTATTTATCTATTTTGTCATCCAAGAGTTAGAAAATCCTCTAAGTAATAATCTATATTTCATATGTCGTCTAGAATAGTTTATGATTACGAAAGTCTTTCCATGGCCAAATCAATAGACACTATTCTTATTTAAAGGAGTCTTCAATTCTATTAACAATTATCATTATCATAGAAATAAGTCTTATATGTTTAAACGTTCATAGAAATCGTTAATTTTTAGTCAAGAGAATAACTCAAATTTCAATGATGCATCTAAATAATTATTACTATAACTATACTTAACTTTTAGAGATGGAATTAACTAATTTATCCTTAGTTAATATTTAATATTTCTAAGGATTCCACTAATGTCATTCTTATAAGTGTGATACTAAAATTTATGGTTAGCCCAATCATGGAAAGAATTCTAATATTCTATATATATTTCTTTAATACTAATTTTCATATTCTAATAATGTTAGTTTTCTAATAGATTACATTGAATAAGTCTTAAACTAGATATTATACTAAACAAGATTTTTGAATTAACATTTTATGTACAATTTCCTAGATCATAATAGTTAGTATAACATTCTACATTAGAAAATTTTCAAGCATACTTGTTTATTCTTTAGTATAACATTCTATGTTAGGATTTTTCTAGAGCATAATAGTCATTCTCTTTTTTTAATAATTGACTTTATTATCCCATGTATATATACAACTAATTTTCTAATTATTTTCAATGACTAGAATCTAATCTAACTTTAATTATAATTATCAATAATTCTTTCGTTCTAAAAAAGAATTATCATTTGATAAAGAAAAAGATCATGATATGCTAACATTAAAAAATCAATTTTGATAATTAATTTATTGAGATTTTTTACTTTAAAGTAATAATCTAATTCATGCTTTTAAGAATAAAATGACTTTTATTATTTTTCTAAGATAAAATAGCATTTTCTTAATTTATTTTAGAGCCTGGTTTTGGCTAGAATTATTCGTAGCTAGCCCCGCATTAAGTGACGTGTTGGCAGCGTAGCCACAGTTGGGGGTGATGCCACACCTCGTCTTCTTGGTGGCATGATCAGGATAGTTTTAGATTTTAGAGGAAGAAGAAAATTAAGAGAAGATTTTGGCAGCATAAGGGTATCGTTGTCGCTTCTTTTTTATCATCCTTCTTCATAATAGAGTCTGTTTAGCTCCACACTGATGCTCTTAGAATGGACGAGACGGGTCTTATTTATAGGAGAGGGGGGTGTGGGATGATGCTTGTATATGCGGCATCTGAGGTGTCACAATGGTGGCACCATGAAAATGATAGGTGATAGGTTGATTAACTAGGTGTCAACTTGTTAAAATTTTCTAAATTCTTTTTAACATGAAAATGCCATGTGTAGGATATTTCTAGTGAGGTGGAATTTTGAGATTTTTCAAAAAAAATCTCGTTTTTTTATTTTAAGAGAAAATTAAAAAGAGGCTATAAGGTATACTGGTAAGGTTGGAAGTGGAGAAAATTATCCCATTTTTTTATGAAAATTGAGAAAATTAGAGGAGGAGTACTAATGTGGCAACTTAGGAATTTTCAATCAATTAAAAAAAATCTCGTTTTTGAATTTTTCATGAAAAATTAGGATATGAGAAATGCGGTGTCTTGTGGAGGTTAAAAAGTGCTAGGATTTTTCTAAAATTTTTTAAATATGATAGTTTGAAAAATAAGAAAATGAGTACTTATGTGACAAGAGATGGGAGGAAAAGTACACACTCTTTCTAATCATTGCTTATCTCTCTCTAGCCATGTGTCATTCTCTTATAAAGTCCTACTTACATGTAACATGTCCACCTATCGGTTGTCCAAGCATGTTTTAGTGGCCCATCGAGAAATGAGTCTAAGTGTCACTGCCCGGCACTCCCATGGAATGTTTCAGGGTTTGTTACATAGGGTTTCCCGAGATGGCCTCGCAACAGAACGTTTGCATGGTGGAACTCACTAAGATCGACCTGAAATTAAGGTTCCTAATGGTCAAGGTCTCCTAACAACATTCTAGCGTCGAGTCCTAGACATCCTACTTTACACAGAGATATCCACTCTGAAGCAGATCCATGCCGCACTTAGTTTAAGGAGAATGGAAAACAAGAGGGATGTACCACTCAACCTCTCTGTCCATAGGAGTCCCATCTCGGTCCCCTAAAACGGCATGAATCGGGTTCTAACTTAACCACACCTAAAGGTCGAACGACAGTAAAACCTTGTGAGAAGCCTCCCAGCTCTTTGGGACCACCCTACCATAGGATAGACCCGTCGGGGGTTCTGCCCACCCGCTTCACTCAATGAGCATTATTTAGTTGCCTTCAAATTGGAAGATTACTATCATTAGGTTGTTGCCCAAGGTTCCCTCTCCAACCTCTTTGAAACAATGGAGACTCACCCTCTCCCTCTCTCTCTCTCCCTCTTCTCACCTCTCTCCTTTTGACAAACAAGTTCAAACAAGATCCTTAACTTATCTTCAAGTTAATCTTTGTCTTCTACCCATATAGGGGAAATTATATATCCCTTTTGCCTTGCTAAAGTAACTTGTCCAAATCACATGGCACCACAAATTCCATCCTTTGTCTAGAATAGGATCTTCCAACACCACAGACGTTGGGCCACAAACGTTCTCAACTCCATTCCAGACTGGCAAGGGGTGTCCAGAGCTCCACGTGACCCACAAGCGGCCTAGGAGTGAAACACCATTTCGGTGGTTGGACTTTTCACCACTCGACATTCAGCCTATGAATCTATCAGTGCCCTTTTCGGGTTGAACTGCGCGGTGCGCAATCTTGAAGGTGATCCACCCAACAAAATATCATTTTCTTAATTAATCCAATTAAGAATCAAGCTCAATCAAGGCAATAAGCCTAATATCATCTTCCAAGAAAACATTCCTTTATCCCCATGGCAACTTATCATCACAGACCCTTTCCATGAATTTACCATCAATCATAATCACTTGGAATAATTATCCCAACAATCAATTGAATGTAAAAGCATTAAGGCTATTATTCAATCAACTAACAAAACCAATTGTATTTTTCTCCAAAAAATGAAAGAATAGATTTGATAACATTTCCATCGCATATTTTCTCTCCCATGTTGGGATCAAAGAGTGATATTATGCAAAATTTTACTTAACACTCCCTTCCTTCCGCTAAGGCATATGTTGAGGTTTCAAGCATTGTACAAGACATAAGTTCAATAGGTCACTTATATTGGTCGATAACCCAACCTTCTTTTCAACAATTACAAAAGTATATGTGTTTACTTTGTCTCGAGGTTTCCTAATCCTTAAGCTCTCCACTTGCCATTGAGGCCTAGAGTTGTTGTTTGTGTCTGCTCAATCCCCGAATTGGCTTGATGGAATTAGTAATTATCAAACGGATCTCAAGACTTCGTAAGTTTAATCCTCAAGAATAATTTCTTGTACTAGCTCTTAGTCAAAGTCATGAAGCAAACACGAAATTATTTTCATATAACAAACATGTTATAGGCATATTGTATAGATACTCAATAAGGTAAGCGTGAGATGATCTCAAGTAACTAGACTCCAACAAGCCTTACATTGAGCTAGAATCTAGTTTTTTCTAATATTGAGCTCTTAGGCTAAGTACTTTTGGGGTATCTAAACTTTAAGCTAGGACTTCCTGTCCTTAATTCTTGATGAGATATTCTTTTAGCAATTATGCTATTGGTAACCCTTGTCTATGCTTTGACCTAGCACTTGTGTGCACAATTCTTTAATGTCATTCTTTTTACGATTATCCCATTCACAACCCTTGATCGATTCTTCCCTGTAATTGCTCTATCAATAAATAGGGCATATGCAACTAGGTGGAATCAACTTCCCTTGATACATGCACTTTGCAAACTCCATCATTCAAATGTTTGCGATGAATTTGTCATTTTCAATAACCCATTCTTGTACAACATAGTATGGAATCTAATGCATCTCATGCGGGAATCAAAGCAAGCATCCATCAATTTGGAAATACATTATTTACGACCGATACCGCAAGTCGATTGGCAGTGATGCCCTCACCCAAGGTTTCTTTGCGAATTATGGGATTTTCGACTGCATTCAACATTCTTTGCTTGAGGGCCATTTCCTGATCTTCTTCTCTTTAAACGCGATCCCCGCAAGACTTCAACTGCCTCTTTCTCAAATAGCGAGGCCAATTGGGGATAAAATTATGATGCAGATAACCAAGCGAAAAAAAGGGGAGAAGAACAACGCATGTGGTCACCCTCTAAGGAGGGGAAGAGAAGAAGAACCTTCTAGAAGGTTCTCTCTCTCTCTCTCTCTCTCTCTCTCTCTCTCTCTCTCTCTCTCTCTCTCTCTCTCTCTCTCTCTCTCTCTCTCTCTGTGCGTGTCAAGCCCTCTCTTCCTTTTCCATTGGGGGGAGGGGAGAGGGGGGTTGTGGGGAGAAGGTGGAGTGGTGGTGTCTCCCCCCACCCACCACCTATCACTGTGGCACATGGCGACAAGGAACTCGGAGCCTCCCAATTGGCCATGAACTAGTTGAGGGAGCTAGGGGGTGGTAGGCCCGTGGCCTCCCCCTGCATCATCATTGACTACCTCCTCCTCGTCTTCTTCCTCCCCATCAACGTCATCATGCCGCCTCCCTCCTCACCACCTATTCGATGACGACAGGGGGGAAAGATTTAAGAATTTTTCAATTACTTTTATTTATTAACGAGAGGGATTTCTATGCGGGACTATGCGGGGATATTACATCCTCTTCCCCTTAAAGAACTCAAGATGTCCTCATCTCGAAAGAACTGGGGATTTCATTCTAGGGATAGGACCCGTCACACATTCATTGCTCACTCATAAGCATATGGTCCTTTACAACAACTTATTTTGTTTGATATATCCCATGGAATATTATGCGGTTTGTCACCTAGGGTTTCTCGAGTTGCAACGGAATGTTCATGGCTGTATCCCCACTGGGATCGACATAAAATTTGGTCTTCTAGTGGTCAAGGTCTCTTGATAGCCTTCTAGCATCGGGTCTTGGCTATCCTACTTTACACAGAGATACCCAAGCTGAAGCAAGTCCATGCCGCACTTGGTCCAAAGAGAATGGGAAATGAGAGGGATGCACCGCTCAACCTCTCTACCATAGGGCATAGTCCCATTCTGGTCCGCTAAAATGGCATGAATCGGGGTTCTAACCTAACAATTGCTAAGGGTCAAGATGACGGTGAAACCTTGTGAGAAGCTTCCCAATTCTCTAGGACCACCATGCCATAGGACAGACCCATCGAGGGTTCCACCCACCCGCTTCTCTTAATAGGCATTCTTTAGTTATTTAATTAGGTCCTATCACATTTATATGTGACATTTAAAATCAACTTCCGTAATCAAACCTTTTAGGGAACAAGGTTCATTCGCGTAATTTATAGCACAAACACGAAAACAGTGCAAGCTGTCCTGTTGACAAACAAGTTCAAATAAGCCCCTTAACTTATTTTCAAGTTAATCTTTGTCTCCTGCCCTATATCCCTTCTGCCATGCAGAAGTAACTGGTCCAAATCACATGGCACCACAAATTCCATCCTTTATCTAGAATAGGATCTTCCAACGCTACAGACGTTGGGGCCAAAGACGTCCTCAACTTCGTTCCGGACTAGCAAGGGGTGTCCAAAGCTTCACCTGACCCACAAGAAGCCTAGGTGTGAAACACCATTTCCGTGGTTGGCCTTTTTACCACTCAACTTCGGCCTATGAATCAACCAATGTCCTTTTCGGGTTGAACTATGGTGCGATCTTGGAGAGGTGATCCACCCAGTAAAATATCCTTTCCTTAATTAATCCAGTTAAGAATCAAGCACAATCAAGGCAATCGGCCTAATATCATCTTCCAAGAAAACATTCCTTTATCCCCATGGCAACTTTTCATCACTAACCCCTGCCTTGAATTTACCATCAATCATAATCACTTGGAATAATCATCCAAACAACAATCCAACAATCAATTGAATGTAAAAGCATTTAGGGTGTTGTTTGATCAACTAACAAAACCAATTGTATTTTTTTCCAAACAATGCAAGAATAGATGCGATAACATTTCCATCGCACATTTTCTCTCCCCCCTTAGGATCAAAGAGCGATACTATGCACAATTTTACTGGCATATGTTAAGGTCTCAAACACTGTACAAGACATAAGTTCCATAGGTCACTTATATTGGTCGATAACCCAACCTTCATTTCAACAAGTACAAAAGTATCGGTCTTTACTTTGTCTCAGGGTTTCCTAATCCTTGAGCTCTCCACTTGCCACTGAGGCTTGGAGTTGTTGTTTATGTCTGCTCAATCCCCGAATTGGCTTGATGGAAGTAGTAGTTATCAAACGGATCTCAAGACTTCGTAATTTTAATCCTCATGACTAATTTCTTGTACTAGCTCTTAGTCAAAGTCATGAAGCAAACACGAAATTATTCTCATATAACAAACATGTTATAGGCATATTGTATAGATACTTGATAAGGTAACCGTGAGATGATCTCAAGTAACTAGACTTCAACAAGCCTTACATTGAGCTAGAATCTAGTTTTTCCTGATATTGAGCTCTTAGGCTAAGTACTTTTGAGGTATCTAAACTTTAAGCTAGGACTTCATGTCCTTGATTCTTGATGAGATATTCTTTTAGCAATTATGCTATTGGTAACCGTTGTCTATGCTTTTGACCTAGCACTTGTGTGCACAATTCTTTCATGTCATTCTTTTTACGATTATGCCATTCACAACCCCTGATTGATTCTTCCCTGTAATTGCTCTATCAATAAATAGGGCATATGCAACTAGGTGGAATCAACTTCCCTTGATACATGCACTTCGCAAACTCCAACATTCAAATGTTTGTGATGAATTTATCATTTTCAATAACCCATTCTTATGCAGCATAGAATGGGTGTAATGCATCTCATGCGGGAATCAAAGCAAGCATCCATCAATTTGGATATACATTACTTACAACCGGTATTGCAGTTGGATTGGCAGTTATGCCCTTGCTCGAGGCTTCATTGCGGATTATGGGATTTCTACCTATATTTGAAATTCTTTGCTTGAGGGCCATTTCCCGATCTTCTTTGCTTTAAATGTGATTCCCACAAGACTTCAGCTGCCTCTTTCTCCAATAGCGGGGCCAATTGGGGAGGAAATTAGGCTGCGGATGACCAAGCAGAAAAAAGGGGAGAAGAACAGTGCGTGTGGTCACCCTCTAGGGAGGGGAAGAGAAGAAGAACCTTCTAGAAGGTTCTCTCTCTCTCTCTCTCTCTCTCTCTCTCTCTCTCTCTCTCTCTCTCTCTCTCTCTCTCTCTCTCTCTCTCTCTCTCTCTATGTCAATGTGTCGAGCCCTCTCTTCCTTTGCCATTGGGGGTGTGTGTGGGGAGAAGGTGGAGTGGTGTTGTCTCACCCCACCCACCACCTATCACTGTGGCGCATGGCGACAGGGGCTCGCAGTGTCCCAGTTGGCCACGGACTTTGGTTGGTTGAGGGAGCCAGGGAGTGGTAGGCCCGTGGCCTCCCCCCCTCATCATCATCAACTACCTCCTCATCGTCTTCTTCCTCCCATCGATGTCATCACGCCGCCTCCCCCCCCGCCACTTGTTCAGTGACAATAGGGAGGGAAGATTTTTAAAAAATTCAATTACTTTTATTTATTGAGGAGGGGGGGATTCCTATGCGGGACTATGCAAGGATATTACATACAAGCTTAATAGTGATATGTTTGGCATGAATGGCTAGAAGTTGACAATCACTCATGAGATCAATCAAGTAGCTTTCAGCTGCCTCTTAGAGAGCAAGCAAGTAATTGAATTTTTTTTAAATCTTCCCCCCTCCCCCTCGGCACTTGTTCGGTGATGATAGGGGGGGAAGATTGAAAAATTTTTCAATTACTTTTATTTATTGAGGAGGGGGGGATTCCTATGTGGGACTATGCAAGGATATTACATACGAGCTTAATAGTGATATGTTCGGCATGAATGGCTAGAAGTTGACAATCACTCATGAGATCAATCAAGTAGCTTTCAGCTGCCTCTTAGAGAGCAAGCAAGGCTATACTTGCTGTCACCCCACATTCCTTATGTGGTTCCTTGAAAAGAACTTGTGATGATGCCTTGACTGCAAATCTTGTAGTATTTCTCACACCAACCTAGAGAATGGTGCCTTAGGAATAATTAAATTGGAATTTCCTTATCTCACATAGAACAGTTGTGCCTGGTCTCCATCTTCACTTCTTATGGTGTTGGAGGATGTGTATTACCAACTGGAGTAGTAGTGGGAGTTAGAGCAACTAGAGCATGTGGATCACCATTTTTGGACAATGATGGAACATTATTCTCGATAGATGGCCATCATTATTGACCACACTAGGGCCACCATTGTTGGCCACAATAGCACCACCATTATTAGAAGTTGTTGTAGGGCCATCGTTGTTGGCCACCAAGGGGCTACTATCACCCATAATATGCTCACTAGATTTAGAAGAGTGTTGAGCTCTTTCTCTTGCATGTGCCTTCTTGATAGGAAGCTTGGAACATGCCATGGTTGTGATGACATAGGATAGAAAAGTGGAGGGTAGAGTGGAGAGTAATGGGAAAAAATGAAAGGAGAGACTTGACTTAAATACAAAATATTTAAACTTATTGTAGTATAAATGAACTTTCAAACTTACTACAGCATAAATGAACCTCTCTCTCTCTCTCTCTCTCTCTCTCTCTCTCTCTCCACCCTATCCCTCCCCCTCTCAGTCTCCTGCCACCCCCCCCCCCCCTCATGCCCCTCTCTATCTAGGCTAACAAATCTTCCAAGGTTTGGAGTTGTCAAATCTGTGTCTTAGGATTTCAAAATCAACTTTTGATAATTTAACTTCAATTTTTTTAAAGTTCCAATAATATCTTGTACCTATATTCAAATAAAGGACTCAAGTAAGGATAACCTTAAACTTCACTCTCTAAGATAGGCATTGTTACATTGTCCCTTCTCCCAAGAAGTGTGGTTTAAGATTAATAGACCCAAAAGATAGAGCAATCAATATCAAAACTTTGAAAACCATAGTTTGAACCTTTGAAATTTAAAAAAATTTACAAAATACTATTTTAGCCAAATTCAAATAAATAAACTATTTAAAGCTTAAGATAGGAGTGTTAAAGGCATCTCATGATTAAGATAGGAGTATTGATGAGTCATATCCTTAGTACCTGTACTCTCTCTTTGACTCTAAATGCATAAAAATTGTACTCTTTATCTAGGTCTCCATTTCTTGCCATCTCTCTCTTGGGTTGCCAATCATTCTACATGGTGTTGTCTAGCTGTGCTATTTTTATATCTTGCTTTTCTCACTTTATATATTGCCCTACTTATAGATTCTGCACAAGAGTTTTTTGACTTCTTCTTTTTTTCCTCATATCATATATCTAATCTCCTATATCACCATTGGAATAATTGCCTCAGAGAATTGGAATCATTGATGCCACCTCCATGACCTGTTGCCTTTTGAAAAACACATCGAGCTTGCTAGTGAGATCGTTCTATGCCTTGAGTTGACCATACTACTAAACTCCCTTGATCTGCAAAGTATGGACCGTGTGTCCCAAGTATATGCTACATAAGAAAGAGAGATTAGAAACACAAACTAATTTGCAATGATGATATATTTTTGTAATGGTGACAATACTAACCATGTAGTGTGTTAAGTGTTTGAAGTCCATGCCTCCACCATATAGTTGCGAAATTTAGCAATTGTCTCTTTAAATATATTGGCATCACCATCCCTAAACCTCAACTTTTGTAAGAGAGCTTCTAATCTATCTAGTTGTATCCACACTTCTATCTTTGCAATCCTCATTCTTCCCCCATTTCTCCAATCTGGAATAGCAAGGTGCAACTTTTTCCATGCTTCATACTTCTCTAGTTGTTTCACCAGTATATTGCCTTCCTCATCTCGACGTGGAGATACAAACTTCCTAGCCTTGAGTCGCATGGTTTGCAAGGATTGTTTCCACTTTTTTCTAATTTTTTCTCATCCTTTTTTATTTCTACTTGTCCCCCGTGAAATCCAACTTCAAAGAGGACTTACTCTACCCTCCTGCATGTAGCATCAACTGACATAGGATGTATCTTGTATGCGAAGCATACATATTCATATACTAGCTTCTCAATTATTCTAACCAAACAATGCAATGTGCAAAAGTGAACCTTTGTCAATGGTATTTCCAAAATAGGGTGCCATTTTGGATCCATTAGGACTAGCACTCCATTTCTCATGACTTTCTGATCACGTGTTGGAGCACCTTGTTGTCTTGTCTTGGCAAGCCATTCTTTCTTTCCATTTTGGATCCATTGGGACTAGCACTCCATTTCTCATGACTTTCTGATTATGTGTTGGAGCACCTTGTTGTCCTGTTGTAAGAAGCTGGGAATACTTAGAATGTTAATAATATGCCATGTCACACTGACACTGGTATATAAGGAGAGAAGTTGTAATTTTTCACATCTTTTTGACATATCAATACAATTACAATCTTTCTCTCCCTTCTTGCTCCAAGCTTCCATGGCTTCTTCATCTTTCCTGTCTTTCTCTCTCCAATTCTAGTCTTTCTCTCTCCTCGTCACTCTATTTCTCTCTCTTCCTGCAGTCTTTCTCTCTCCTCTGCAGTCTTTCTCTCTCCTCTTTCTCTCTCCCTAGTTCTCTCTCTGACAAGTGGTATCAGAGCTTCAGTCTTTGATCCATTATTCTCTTCCATTTTCACTCTCATTTTCCTATTTCAAAACCAATTTCAGACAAAAATGGTACAAGACAGTGACTAGTGGAGTGCTGCAGGACAACTACAGTTAGCAATGACTACATCTGGAAATATTCAAGGTCAGATATGGCGGGTAAAGGCTTAAATGGCTGGACGTCATCAAATTTTATGCAAAAATGGAGGTAACTAGGGTAAAGAATGGTTAACCGGGCTTAGTTTGAGAATAAACTGTGGTTACTTTGAAAAGAGGGGTTTCTCTTTCCCCTTTCCTGGAAATTCCTGCAGGTTCCATGGAGGTTCAGCCCCAAGATCTGCTCATATCTCTCTTACCTCTGATCTTCCTGACCAACAATCATCTGGAATAGAAGCCTTTCAGCATGAGCTTCAAGTTGAGCACCTACTTGCTCAAGATTGAGCAAGCATTCAGGCCAGGAACAGCCCCGAAAATTGCGGCGCAATTTTCGGGCTGATTCCAGCCCTGCCCTGCTCCAAGCTTGCTTCCCCTCAGCCTTGGCACTCTTCTTCATCCATTCCAGGCATTAATCTTCAGCTACATTGAGATTCTTAGCAACATTTGAAGATTCCTCAGCTCTCTTGAACCCTAGGTGAACAGTCCATGGGCAGCCATGAAAGCTTCAGCCCAAGCTTCCATTTCTTGACAATTTCTTGAAGATTCTTCATCCTTTTGGCCCGTGGAATCATCTCAGCAAGGATTCTTCAACAAATTGCAAGGATTAAGCACGGGATGGCTTAAGATTGAAGATCAAGAGCTTCAATGGAGCAAAAATTTGGGGGAAACGGGTTTAATGCTTCAATTTCAAGCATTTGAAGCCTCAAGATTGGTCTCTACCATCAGATAAGCAAGCTTCTTGGATTATTTTGCTAACATTGGACAACCGGGAGCCCTATCAAGCATTTGGCAAGTTATTTTCAGCCATGTCAAGGTATTTCTCTTCAATTTTTAATCTCTCTCATTAATCCAATTGCTGAGCTTAAGCCATTTGACTGAGAGATTAAAGAATTGAACATTTTCATCAAATTCTCAGTCAACCTTTGCTTGAATTCATCTATTCATGAATGCAATGCTTGCTTAATGCATATTAGCTTCAATCAGTGAATGAAGAGCCTTAATTTGAGATTTCAGCATAACATTTGAATCCTATGGACTGAATACATTCATTGATTCCTTTGCTTACTCTAATCCAATTGATTGGTTGATTCTCTTTTGCCTAAATTGGAAAATTGTAAAGGGTAAGTACTAGCAATCAGTGAGTCACTGAATTGCATAGGTAAAACCCTTCTCCCATCTCAAGTTCTTTTATCTCAATCAATTGCATCTCATGAAAGGCTGAATGAATATTTTCCAAATGCATATCATGCTGATTGCTTAGTACACTAGCCTCTGCCATGTTGATATTCCCACCGAGGAAAAAGGTGGATGCCGGGGGAGATAGTGGGACAAAAGAGAGGTGACCCTCCCTCACTATCGAAGATCCCGAAGGGGTGCAACCAACCGACCCGGGGGGAACTTTGCCCACCTCCCGGTGATTCGGAGCCCGTGTAGGGAGCCCGTCCTGCCGTTTTATCCCTCACACAGGTACAGCGAGTGGAGAATTGAAGATTGAAGACTTTCCAACGACTCAAGTACCTATTGGAGTAAAACAGGGTAAAACAGGGCATTTTCAGGTTACCCACAGGGTATTTACAGGGGGATACAGGTACACCCTTTGATACTGAAGTACAGGTGCAGGTACTACAGGGTACCCACAGGTCCTATATACCCCTTTGCAGGGTTTGGTAGCCTTTGGAGGTTACTTTCTTGCATTACAGGGTCAAAACAGGGCACTTACAGGTCTAAACAGGGTGCAGGACTGGACAGTTCAGACTCTGAAAGTTAGTTACAGAATTTTCTGTCCTAAACCTGTTATAGCGTGCTATAGCTCATCTCGAAGAGGGCATTGTAAGCTTCGATTCGCACAAAAAAGTTTTGCAATCGGAGTTTTCTAGCCAAAGTTATAGCCGTTTTACTGACAGGGGGTACTGCAGGACTGCACTATTATGGCAGGGCATAAAGGCAAAAATAAGGTCCAGGAGGACTATGCACAGCAAATCAGGGATTCTATGATGGAAAGCACATTTCAAGAGAACCCTGAAGAGCCTCAACAAGGAGAAATTAGCATGCTCAATGATACTTTGTGTGCCCATGAACTAAGGCATAGAGAGCGACATGAGGCCATGCTATCAAGAATGGATCAGATGGTTCAATCTACTGATCAGACTAAGGCTTCCATTGATAGATTGGTAATGTCCAATGAACTACTCATGGCACAAGTCTCTAAACTTTTACAATTACAAGTGGCATCAAAAGAAGCTAATGAAAAGGCCTGTTCAAATACTGATCCTTCAGTTCCACTTCAGCCATCCAACCAAAATGGTCATGGAGATGGAATCATAGGAAGAAGAGGCATACCCAATAGTCAATATGAAGTGGGAGAAGCTTCACAAAGGCATGATGACTATTTGGGCAGTTTGAACGGTGCCAATACTCAAGCTTTTGGACTGCATACACAGCATTCTAGGGGTGCTTTACCAACAGGAAGATTACAGGGTAATTCTCAGCCACCTGTTGGAAGATTTCAATCTCATTTTGGGGGTTCTGTACTTGGAAATTCTGATCAGCCAGTTTTGGGACAGCAACCTTTCCATGATAGAGAATTCAAGGACAAAATTATTTTATCCAAATTCAATGGCCAGTCATCTTCACCATCAGAATTAGAGGAATGGACCTCTAAGATGGAGTCTTATTTTGATATATTTCCTAAAACTGATGTTATGAAGATACACTTTGCCTCCTTGCACTTAGAAGGATTTGCTCACACTTGGTGGAGGTATATCAAGAAAGAGAATGTACTTATTGAGAATTGGGAAGCTTTCAAGGCACTTATGGCTGAAGTCTTTGTTTCACCTCTTGAGAAAGAGAAGTTAGAACGAAGATGGTACAACTTGGAACAAAGGAGCCTAAGTGTAAGGGAATATACAAACCAATTCCTCAACTTGACCATGTATGTGGAAAACATCAGTGATGAGGCCAAGTTACACAAGTTCATGTATGGTTTGGAACCATCCTTGTCAGCTGATGTTATGGCGCAAAATCCTACTTCACTTTTCAAGGCTATTGAGCTTGCAGAGCGCTTTGGAAGGAAGTATAGGAAAGAATCTTCATTTCAGCCAAGTTATGGACAGCCAAGGACTGTTTTAAAGCAAGGGCAAGTTGGTAACAATTATGGCAGCAACCATATGCCTAGTGGGAGCTTACGGATACCAACTTATCCCCCATTTAATGCTTCTAGGCTTCAAGGCAATTTCAGGACAGCAAACAGTCCAAAGGTTGAATTTAAGCAAGGTGACAATAAGCCTAAGTCTACTTCAGCCAATACAAATTCTAGAAATATTCCCATGGATCTTTACAAGGAAAGAAAGGACAAAGGCTTATGCTTCAAGTGTGGAGAAAAGTATACTCCTGACCATGCTTCAAAGTGTGTATACAAAAATGCCAAGCCAAAAATTCAGAGTATGCTAGTTCTTGAGGACCTTGAAAATGACATAGATGAAGTTAATGCAGTCCCAATCAATGCTGAAAATGAAGATTTCGAGGATGATGGTGGACAGGAGTACTTCTATGATCCATCTGACTCTTTTCCTTTTGATCCAGGCGGTGATATTCCATTTGATCCTGGTGGATTTTGTAATGAGTTGCCTGCTGCCACTAATTGTTCTATCTCTATGGATGCTTGGACGGGATCTAAGAACCCTAATACACTTCGTATGAAGGGAAGCATATGTGGAAAGCCAGTGTTCATCCTGATAGATAGTGGCAGTACCCACAGTTTTGTCAATAAATCCATTTTGTACAAGTTGAATTGTGTTCCCACCGACTTACAGCAGCCCATTAGAGTACAAGTGGCTAATGGTGAAGAGGAAATCAGCACACAGATTTGTCCACAGGTTTCTTTGCAGATGGCTGAAAATTTTGAAGTCAAAGTAAACCTGATCACTTTGGAAATGGGGCCCATAGATATTGTACTTGGTTGTGACTGGTTGATGACCTTAGGCAGGATTACTATGGATTTCTCACAGTTATATATGGAGTTTTTCTCCAATGGACAGCTCATCCGTTTACGGGGGATCCCTAGTAAATCTGATTTTCAGCTTATCACCATTCAACAACTCAAGAAAGAGTACAAGAAGCGCTCACAGATATTTGTATTGCATTTGAACAAAGAAACACAGGATCAGCCCAAAAATTCAGCAAACCATCCAGCCTTGACAGCTCTTCTTGAGGAGTACAGAGATCTATTTGAAGTACCTACTTCATTGCCTCCTAAGAGAGCGGTGGATCACCCCATTGATTTGGAACCCAACTCAAAGACGATCAATAAGCCACCTTACAGACTATCAAAATGTGAACGAGAGGAAGTAGCCAAGCGAATCAAAGAGCTTCTTGAAATGGGATTCATTGAACCAAGTTCTTCACCGTATGCATCCCCAGTCCTGTTAGTCAAAAAGAAAGATGGATCTTTTAGAATGTGCATTGACTACAGGGATCTTAACAAGATAACAGTGAAGAACAGATATCCTATACCCAGGATAGATGATTTGCTTGATGAGCTTAAAGGGGCTCGATTCTTCACGAAGATTGATTTGAGATCAGGGTATCATCAGATTCGCATGAGAGAGGGTGATGAGGTCAAGACTGCTTTTAGGACTGATCGTGGGCTTTACCATTTCTTGGTGATGCCATTCGGCCTTACAAACGCTCCAGCTACCTTTCAAAGCTTGATGAATAAGATTCTACAACCTTTCCTCTTTCAGTTTGTCTTGGTATTCTTCGACGACATTTTGATCTACAGCAAGACTTTTCAGGATCATTTGTCGCATATGAGGAGGGTTTTTGATGTGTTGAGACATCATAGGCTTTTTGCTAAGGAGAAGAAGTGTTCTTTCATGCAGACTGAAGTGGAATACTTGGGACATATAGTCAGTGAAAAAGGAATACAGGCTGATCCCAAGAAGGTGCAATGCATAAAAGATTGGCCAACGCCTACTACTACTACCTCTCTTAGAGGATTTCTTGGTCTATCTTCATTCTATCGCAGATTTATAAAGCATTATACGGCAATTGCAGCCCCTTTAACTGACAGGTTGAAGAAAGAGGCTTTCTTTTGGGATTCTCTTGCAGATAGCAGCTTCAACCAGTTAAAGGAATTACTTACCTCCGCTCCTATTCTTGTATGCCCGGATTTCTCTAAAGAGTTTACTATACAATGTGATGCTAGTGGCCGTGGCATTGGGGCTGTTTTGCTTCAGGAGCATGGAGTAATTGCATTTGAAAGCCGTAAGCTTACTGATAAGGAGATGGCCATGAATGTTTATGATCAGGAAATGTTGGCTATTTTGCATGCAATCAAGAAATGGCACCATTACTTATATGGCAGCCGATTCAGAGTGCATAGTGATCATCGCGTACTCAAGTATTTCCTTACTCAGTCAAATCTTACTCCAAAGCAACGACGATGGGTAGCAACATTACAAAATTATGACTTTGACATCACTCATACAAGGGGCAAAGATAACATAGTGGCTGATTCTCTCTCTCGTATGTGGGCCTGCAAAGTATCAGCCATGATGGAATTACATAGTGATTGGATTGAAGAGCTACAAGAGGCATATCTCTTAGATGAGGAATTCAGCCAAATCTTTCAGAAATTACAGCAAGGTCTCATGGAAGAAAACTCGCATTACCAGCTTAAAAATGGTCTTATTTGGTGGAAGGGCAAGATTGTTATTCCTTCTACTTCTTCCTTCAAGCGAAAAATTATGGAGGAGATGCATTCTTCGCCTTTAGCTGGACACTTGGGAGTTTTCAAGACTTATGACAGGATCAGCAAGAGCTTTTATTGGAAAGGACTGTGGAAAGATGTTAAGGACTTCGTTATGAAGTGTATGCCTTGTCAGCAAAATAAGGATAGCACCCATAAGCCAGGAGGTTTATTGCAGCCATTGCCTATTCCTACGGGTAAATGGACTCATATTACTATGGACTTTATCACTGGCTTACCTACTACCAAGAAGGGGTGGAATAGTATTTATGTGGTGGTTGACAGACTCACCAAAGCAGCTCATTTTATCCCAACAAAAATTCAGTTTACTGCTTCTCAGGTGGCCAACCAATTTATGGAGCATATTTTCAGATTGCATGGATTACCGCAGGTGATTGTCCATGATAGGGACTCAAAGTTTATGAGTAACTTTTGGCAAGCGGTATTTACATCTATGGGTACCAAGTTGGCTCCATCTACGGCTTATCATCCCCAAACTGATGGACAGACAGAGAGAGTTAATAAATGGTTGGAGACTTATCTTCGCCATTTTTGCTATGATGTCCAAACCTCATGGGATTCTTGGTTACACCTGGCTGAGTTTGCCTATAATAATTCCACTCATGCGAGCATAGGAGTTTCACCCTTTGAGGCTTTGTATGGTTACAAGGTGCCCCTACCCACAGTCATTTTTAATGAAAAGATCAACCCTCATGGGAAGGAAGAGTTGGATAGAATGCAGACCCTTCTTCAGCAATGCAAGGTGAATCTAAGGAAGGCTCAAGATCAGATGAAGATGTATGCTGATGAGAAGAGGAGGCCTTTAGAGTTCCAGGAAGGAGAGCTGGTTTTGTTGAAGGTGCCCAAATCCAAGTATTCTACATTGAAAGATGGATCCAGTAATAAGCTTGCCCACAGATTCTATGGCCCTTACAGGATCCTTAAGCGGATTGGAGATTTGGCTTACAGACTAGAGCTTCCCTCTTCTACAAAGATTCATAACGTCTTCCATGTTAGTCAGCTCAAGCCCTATTATGATGATCCAGTGGATTTAGTTGATGAGCTGCCACCTATTGATGAAGATGGTATTGTTCAGTACATCCCAGAGGCTGTTATAGGTCAGCGTGAAAAGAAGCTTCGATCACGTTCTATTGTGGAATATTTGATTAAATGGAGAGGTTTACCCTCTGAAGAGGCTTCTTGGAGACCTGATTCAATATTGGATGAGTATCCATACTTGAAGGATACATTAGTGGCTGAAGCCTATTGCTTATGGAGCTAGTATTGGTGCAGACTGGTTCAGGACAGCACGCTGTTTTAGAACAGTTTTTGTCGTACTTCATTTTCAGAATTGAGCTATCTACATGAGCTTAAAGTACTCTTCAAGAGCTTCGTTTTGATATGTGGTACACTTCATTTGGACACTTCTATCAAAAGTTATGGCTGATTTGGTCCAGCAGGGACTGTTATTCCAGCAAGCTGTCTACTTTCTTCTGGAACTATTTGTTGAAGATTCTATGGCTCCAATGGCTTCTAAGGTTCTTCAAATCATGTATATAGCAGGGTCTACTTTTCGTACTTCAAATTCAGCCCTTGTAATGATAAATTCTTCACTCATTCCCTATTTGTTAAGCTGTAAAACAGAGTAGTACTCTGTTCTATCCATCTTTTCTTTAGCTCTTTCTAGTTTTGTTTTTGGGGACAAAAACTTTTGGGAAGGGATGGATTGTAAGAAGCTGGGAATACTTAGAATGTTAATAATATGCCATGTCACACTGACACTGGTATATAAGGAGAGAAGTTGTAATTTTTCACATCTTTTTGACATATCAATACAATTACAATCTTTCTCTCCCTTCTTGCTCCAAGCTTCCATGGCTTCTTCATCTTTCCTGTCTTTCTCTCTCCAATTCTAGTCTTTCTCTCTCCTCGTCACTCTATTTCTCTCTCTTCCTGCAGTCTTTCTCTCTCCTCTGCAGTCTTTCTCTCTCCTCTTTCTCTCTCCCTAGTTCTCTCTCTGACACCTGTCTTGGCAAGCCATTCTTTCTTTTCATATTTTCCTTTCTTCCTAGTTTGCATACAATATATGCATGGAAATTTTGCATTTTCTACACTTGATAAACCAAACATACACTTCATTATTTTAAAATCACCTACAAGATGCTATTCAACTTGATAGTCTCCAAATCCTTCAACATGTAAAGTTGCTCCATTATTTTGTTGTTGAATAACACTAGGTATATTAGTGAGGTTTAAAAAAACTTTAAGTACTTCATGATCCTCCTTTGATGCTTTAAATATTACAAGCCACCATATTTCATTCTTTGATTGCACACTGAAGTATAAAGGATGGGTTTCATTGATGTTGGGATCCAATGCTCGGTTCATAAGTGTTATACTCACATGTTCAAGTTTTTGCCCCTTGATAATCTCACTCTTGTCAAGTTTGAGGAGCTTGCCTCTACATTCTATAGAACTTTCCAATGTTGGGATCCAATGCTTGGTTCATAAGTGTTATACTCACACGTTCAAGTTTTTGCCCCTTGATAATCTCACTCTTATCAAGTTTGAGGAGCTTGCCTCTACATTCTCCCAAAGACATATTATAGAACTTTCCCATAGCCACCTTCACCCTAGATATATCCAATACAAAGTTTTTGGATGCATTCAATACAAAGGTAACTTATTTGGAACCATACTTTAGTATGTGTGTGTGTTCTAGATGTGTAGACTCACCAATTAGTTTCTAAAACTTTCTCATTTAGTTATTTTCGAGCCTTCTTCACATGAAATGGTTTTGGTAAAGGCACTACTCGCTTAGTTTTGAAGACTTGCTTAAAACCTATATCCAATTGTTGATAGAGCATACTGTATGATTGAGCACTTAGTCCCACCTTGTCACATAATCCTTGAGCATGTATAGCAGTAAACATGTTGCTTACATCCCTCAGACATTCACTTGCAATACCATCCACAATATCCCCGAATTTATGCTTTTTCAATCAATTTTTTACCATATCTTTACTTAGGACTTTGGCAATAGTGTCATTATGTGCATGAGGAAGCATATTTCTCATTGTAGTAGATTGAGCATATATCTGTCTATGATATTGTCCACTTCCTTTGGTTAATTGATGAATTGGTTTAACTAATTAGATGCATTGAAGTGCTTCTTTGGTTTTTAAAGTGGCTTCAAGCTTCAAAGTTTTTATGAGCTTCCTCTTTAAGTTTTTGTTCTCCTTCTCCAACTCCATAATTTTAGAATGTAATTGAATATTTTGTACATGTGTAGCATGCATAGCATCTTCAATGACAGACTTTGATTCTCCCTATCCTTCTCAGCCAACAATATATATTTTTCTATCAAAGACTGCACACACCCTTGTAATCTTGTTTGTATATTTGTTAAGGCTTGATAAACCCCTATTGATCCTTGTATCACAAGTTTACATGTGTATCCATACAATCTTTCATTGCCTTCACAAACAAACTTTACAAATGATGTAAGCTCATTTAATTATGGTGGCATTTGAGTTAGTGGATCAGGTGGATAAATGAACCTATCAACCCAAAGATCCACATTTTTTTTCCTTGTATTTCTTTCTTGTTGCATCCTAGATCTTATTGCATCATCCCTTTCCATAGTTCTTTTGAATAATGGTGCATATTCATCCTCCAATTGGAAGTGAATATCTCTCTTTTTCTTAATACATCTTGCACCTCCATTTTGCAAAGAAAAATGTATTAAAATTTTAACTTGGATTAACATTCAAATCACATAATTACACCCCTTTGATTCACTATATATGTATTCTTTTTTACCCGATTGGATCTTGACTCTTTCACTTGATTTCAGTCATGATAGACCCTAATCAATCCCTAGTTAGCCTCTAATCTTATCTTGGAATTAACTTCTTATTAGGCTCTAATCTTATCTTCTGTTCTATCCAAAATACTCTCTCTCTCTCTCTCTCTCTCTCTCTCTCTCTCTCTCTCTCTCTCTCTCTCTCTCTCTCTCTCTCTCTCTCTCTCTCTCTCTCACAACAATAATTGGTCAAAGATCATTAAACACATTTATACAAAAGCTTGGATGGTGAAGGATAATGACATCATCTTATCTTCTACCCAGGTGTACTCTTTGTCACTCTATCACTTATTTTCTCAGTTCATCTCACACAATCATATTATATATATATATATATATATATATATATATATATATATATATATATATATATATATATATATATATATATATATATATATATATATATGAATTGTCACTTAAGGATTAAACAACAATTGTGAAGAATAATAACATCACAGAGATTAAAAAATAAAGATACTTCCATTATCACTTGATTGCTTATACTAGTATAAACTGTTGAAGAGGCAGATTGCTTATAGTATAGTGTTGAAGAGGGAGATTGCTTGTAGTAGTGTAGAGATGTTGTGGATGGAGATTATTTGATTTCAACAAATGGCATCAAAACCACTCCTCAATGCTACTTTAGAATATTTTGTATACAAGAAACCATGTTTTGGAGGGAAAGAGAAGAGTACACAAAATTTGGGATAAAACTAGAGCTTTTAGAGGGAAGAAAAAAATGCACAAAAATGGGCATATACTTGGCATCCAAAAGAGATAAAAGTTTACAAGGAAATTCTCAAGTCAAAAAGGTATCTTTGGATAAAAAATAATCTCAAAATATGATGTGTATGTCAACTTATACCATTTTTTAACTTCTATCCTTTTAAGAAGTGGAAATGAGAATGATCCTAATATATTTTAATGTTGAAAATTCATGAGGATATTAAAGAATTTTCTATTAATGATTGGCTCCATTTTTTGAGAAAATAGAATTGTATATTTTTAGTTGTGAGGATTTTGAGAAAAAGTGACCTTATCCTATAATTTGGGGATAAAATAATAGGTGAATTCTATTAAAATTACACATACGTGATTTTCTTAATTGTAGAAGATCTCTTATTATAACATTATTCTAGAATCTCTTTTTAGAGAGAGAGAGGTGAGAGAAACCTTGTAAGGGGCTAAAAAGAGAGTCCATATTTCACCTAATGTATAGACTCACTTTTTTTCCCCTTAAGGAGTGAACAAATAAAAATAGGCTTGACCAATGAGAGAGCTAGGTTTCCAAATTTATGTAGCATGAATCTTTTAGTCATATCTTAGCCCAAATCTTCCCTCAACAATAAAATAAGGGGAAATGTGGGGAATACAAGGCTATCATCACTTCTTGAAAGTTAGTGACTTAAATTTTTATTTTCTCATTTTTTAATGTTTGACTTTTCATATCTCCCCTTATCAGTTTCCTCGTCTTTCATAGGTGAAACTCAAATTTATCATTTCTCTTTCCTTGATTCTTCTTTATTGATGAAATTTTACAACCTTATTCTTGCTTGTCGTATCTATAGACCTGTGAGGTTTCATTGCCTCTACACAAACACAGAGTGATTATCTCATGTTTTATGAGAGCGGAGCTTATTCTACAAAATCCTTGAGATTTTCTTAACCAAAATTCACAAGTATATTGTTCTCTTCCCTGGATGTTCTATGGTAAAGTTTTATCTCCTTTGAAAAAACTTGTGTAAGTTATGTGCATGCTTTGACATGAACTTTCTTTTGTTTGGTACTCTAAGAGTCTCTCATAATCAAGAACAATGATCTTTTAAATACTCAACTTTTTCTTCAACATCTTTGGGTTTCTATGTAACCAAAGTTACAAGTAAGTTGTCTTGTTTTTTGTTGCTCCATAATTAAAGTTCATCTCATTTGGACAAAATGTATGCAAGTTATATGCATGCTAAGCTTTTGTTTGCTTTTGTACTCCAAGAATCTCCCACAGTGAAGAACAATGGTTTTCTAAAAAGTCAACTTGTTCAACATCCTACAAAGAGAGCCATAGGTATATTGTCATTTTTTTCTATTGCTCCATGGTCAAATTTCAACACATTTGGACAAAGCCAATGTAAGTTATATGGATGCTTTAACTTGAGATTTCTTTTGTTTTTGTACTCCAGGAATCTCACAATAAAGAAACAATGGTCTTGTAATAGCTCAACTTCTTGTTCAACATCTCTGGGATTCTTTTTGGAAAGAATTACAAGTACAATGTCCTTTTTTAAAAAATTCTTCATTGTTAGATATCATTGATGGGCTTTGTTCATAAACTCCTTAGGCTCTTACGAACTGCCAACTACCCTTCGATTTCCAAACAGTGTCCTGGAAGTTCCAATACTATGCAGAATTGAACTTGGAAAGATTATACATTCAGATTGACATCATTCTAATTAAAATTAAAAATATTGTAAAAAGTTGTTTTTATTAAAGGAACTAATAAGAAGGGATTGCTTTGCTCTATTTTTGTGTGGTGAATTAAAGGCGTGTAATAAATTTGTATCAGGAGATAATTCAAAGAAGCTATTTTTATATGTTGAACCTAAAGTGGTAGTAGGTAAATAGGTAATTAGAAATACTCTCTCAAGGGAAGCGAGAGGATGGACACCCAATGGATCCAGACCTATAGTTGGGTGGTCTCGGTAATTAGGTAATTAAAAATATTATCTCAAGTGGGAGGATGGACCCCCAATGGATCCAGACCTATAGTTGGGTGGTCTCGGTAAGTCGAGAGCTTTCCTAAGAAGGAATAAAAATCACAATTTTGATGGACCATTAGAGATCAGAAAGCCTGACTTGCATCACTTTAGAACCATGGGCATAAGGGATCATAGTGCCACACTTCTCTTCTTCTCCCATTCACCTTGAACCTAGCACAATGTAAGACCATTTCAGGTAGCAAATTCTATAAAGGGTGGATACTCGAACCACTAATACTAATCAATTAACCGTTAGTAGTTGATTTGACCAAAAAGACTCAAGTCGATCCTCGTGGGAACGGTCGAAACTTCCATTGTAGGGTAGACTCAAGCGAGCCTAGTTAGCAAAATCCAAGGCTTTTCATCAAATCCCAAATGGTGTTTTCTAGGACATCTCTTGATGGGCTACTAAAAGAGCGTACCATCAAGAGAGCAGCTCGGGCGGATACATTACAGGCTCCTTCAATTTCAAGAGTTTGACTTTGAAGTGGTTACTAAACCCGATATTGCTTCCATATCCTAGTTGATCATCTGTCGCAAATCCCTCAGAGCGACGAGGAGCAGGGTGACCCAAACCTTCCTCATTCTTCCCTTTTTGTAGTCAAAATTGCAGCCCCATGGCATGCAAGAATAGCCAACCTCTTGGCTACTCAACAGTATCCTCCTATGAATAGCACCCTGCCACATCACATGATGAGAACCATAACCCGGCCAAGTAGAGGCTGCAAATACATTGCTGGCCATGAAAACCTACAAGAAAACTCTCTTTCTCACCATGAAACCTTATCCTCAAAACACATAAGAAATCTATCACTAATGCCATCCTCATCCTCGTCCTTTTCCTCACTCTCCATGAGATCTTGCAAACGAACACAAGAGGGAATAAAATAAGAATGAGAAAGATGAGAGTTGTGCCAAAATGGGAGAGGGAGAAATGAAGTGTGAAAGGAGAAGATAAAGGAAGAGAGAGGGTGTAACCACCTCAATCTCCCACCTCCTCAAATCACTCAACAAGCCTCCTCCTTTTCCTTTCTTGATATTATAAAATTGAATTTTCATGCATCTTGGCTAAGGTCTAAAGACCCTTTATTTGAGCTTGAGACAAAAGTGTTTGACCATCCCTTTTCCTAGGAAAATATTTTATAATTTGAGCCTTTTGGACTACACATTTTACATTGCTTCATATTTGACTTTTTTTCCAAGAGTTACAAAGGCAAAATGCTATTTCACAAAAGATGTTCCCATGTTGAGCACATTATGGTGCCTTTATTTGCACAAATTTCTTGGTTATCATCCTGGTATCTCCAGCCTGAGAAGAAGAAGCTTCTGTTGGAATCAATCTCCTACACCTTGTTAGGCAGCGCTTTGTATAAGAAAGGCAAAGATGAAGTATTAAGAAGATGTATGGCAGGAGACGAGCTTGGAATAGTGCTAAAAGCATGCCATGACGCTCCTTATGGAGGACACTTTGTGGGAGAAGTGACAGCTAGAAAGGCCCTACTCATAGGATATTGGTGGCAGACCCTCCACAAGGATGCCTATGACTATTGCAAACGTTGTAATGCATGTCACTCAACAGATGGGAAAGCCTACCAAATCTTGTGCTATATACCATTGCAACCCATCCTTTTCTTAAAGCCATTCGAGAAATAGAGATTTGAACTTGTTGGCCCCATCGATCCACCAACTAGAAGGAAGCAGAACAAAAATATCGTGATATGTACTTATAATGTTACAAAGTGGTGTGACACCAAAGCTTTGAAGGGAGATGATGGCAACACCATGGCCCTATTCATGTATGAGAATATCATCACCCAATTTTCCAGTTCCCTAGAGCTAGTAAGTGACATAGATAATTACTTCCTCAACAAGTTTTGGGACCTAAAATGGGCCCAACACTGGCTCTCTAGCACTAGCCGAACCTCTAAAACACACAAGACACCCCACAGAGCCTCGTGACCCAGGAACATCTAAGGCTCACACTACACTAACTTCTAATATCGATTTTGCGTTTGTAATAGGACACAGTCCAACATTTACCTTCCCTTCTCCTCAGAGGAAGATCCCATATCATATAGGTATAACACCTCGTAGCACAAACATAGGGAATCACCTCTCGGCTAACTGTCGCAGCTCCATTGCAGGTCTCCTACATCAAGGGGGTTGGCTCCAAGATGCGCTGCGCAATATATAGAACATTCGCACAAGCTCCACTCTTTTGTAATATAGTGTTCCAAGAGATTTTGATTTTCCTCACACAAATTTTCCCAAAGAAAATGCCCATCTATCCTACGGCTTGGGTTACCTGTCCACTCAGCATGGATCAAGATCTGTCAAACAATTGCAATGCATTCCAAGAGATACCACATGGAATGCTTAGTGCAAAATGTATGAAGATAGTGCACAACCAAATTATTATTAAGAAATCAACAAGTGGAGTGTGCAAACATATCTTTCAATAAATCTCCAACTATTTGTATGTGTTGTGTTGCTAGAGACTAGCACCGAATAAATTCGTGCTACTAGCATCTTATATTTAAATTAGACTTCGTCCTCTATGATGTGCATGACCAAAGAAATTGGTTTTTAATTGAATTTTAGCAAATTATCACTTTAGCACATCCTTTTTCCCTTTTTTCCCCTTTATTTTGCATCACTAGATCATTTTTAGTTTATAATTTTGTCGATTCTATGTATAAATTGGAAAAAACACACTTTAACATGGAGATCAAGGTGGAACTGAGGCTATACCTCATGCCCCCATTTTCTCATACAGTCACATACACAAATTGTATTTTTCCTTATTTTTTTGGAGCCCAAAAACCTATTTTCTTTATTTTTTTCTATTTTTTATTATTAAAAATGATGTATTTTCAGAGTTGTGGCCTTGACTGTTTAGAGCTGCTAAAAACTGATTTTTCTTAGCATTTTATCCCATGTGAACCTTTGCCTCTCCAACCTGAAACCCACAAAACCCTCATTTTTCCTTTAAAAAGACACTTTTTGGGTTTTTAATTATTTATTGCGACCATGTATGACTACGGGTTCTACATTTTTCCATGTGCAACCCTCAAACATAATGCAAACAAGATTCATGTAAATTTTATTTCCATGTGTACACCATTTAAGCCATCAAACAACAAAGACAAGCAAATTTTCTTTATAAAAATTGGCGCATACAGCTTACTTGCGTGTTGCGTGTTTTTTTATTATTTTTTTGGGTTGCCAACAGACCGACCAGTAGCAAATCTTCAATGTTGAACATCTCCCCTAAGCCTCCTCTCGATCGTGGAGCAATCCAATTCATGCCGGACAAGCATCCGTCATCGCATCCTCTCGATCGTGGAGCAATCCAGTTCATCCATCATCGCATCCTCTTCTTGATTCTTGTCGTGTGAAGCACCATTTGGAGGAGAGAGAATGACTAGATTTTTTGTTGCAGACCATCCAAGCAACCATTTCTCGCACGAGAGGCGGCGATGGGAAGGGGAAAAAATCAACAATCCATGGCTATTATCAGTTGTTGCTATGAGTATTTGCAACCTCTGACTTGGCTTAAGACCCCCTCTCTCTCAATTCATTTCCATTGCGCCCCCTTTTTTTTGCCATTAAACCCCCCCCCCCCCCCCCCTGATCGCGTTGATGTTTGGAGCCCAAGGGGGCCCCCAAGGGTTACACCCCTTCTTACTTTGGTCTCCTTTGCTCCCAATTGGCCTAGTGCCCATGTCCAGCCTCCGATTTTGGATCTATAAATTTCTACTCAATCGTCTTGAGGTCCCACACTACATGGCACTTCTCATGATCAAATTTGGTAGATGGAAAATTTATGAAAAATCCAAAACCGTCGCTTGGTCCGTCTTCGAGGTGCTTTTGAAACCCGTCCCTAACTTGCCGCTTAAAATCAACCTATCTACATCCGCCGCCTTCAACAGGGTTCAATTTTCTCCTGAACCTGGATTTTTTGGCAATTTTCTAGCACTTTTTTTGGGCCAAAAAGTAGCTGTCATTGCCAACCCCACTTGATAGGGCGAGTCAGCCCATCAAATTCCACGAATAGATATGCACAGATAAACAACCAAAAGGAGCATCAAGCTGATACAAAATAGATACACAATAAAACACAGCACAGCTCTCACCCTACCCCCTAACAAGACCAAGGCATGAAATCCACGAGGAGTAGTCCGAGCATAATCTAATAAGAGGCCAAAGCTAACACGGCCAAGCTACAAAGAACTATCAGAGAGGTCATCCTAAGTGGTGGTCTGAACTACCTACCTAACTGAGGACAATGCAAGTAGGAGCTCCTTCTAGGCGAGGGTCTCTTATAGCCTGATCAAAAGATATTTCTTCTTATAACATTTGTTTCCTTGTAGCCTTTTATTGTTCTCATACATGGGCATGTAAAAAGGAGGGAGCTGAGCGGAATGACCCAAGGAGAACAGGGCATCGGCCTCGGGTCCTATCTAGATACCGAAAACTTACCAAGCTCTCGCAAGGCGACACTTATTCATTTTTTCTTTTTCATCTTTCGCTCACTTTTATTTTCGCTCCAACCTTCCTTATTTTTCCTCCTTTTCCAGCTAGATGCTACCCCTAGGAAGAGAAGGAATTGGTCGAGACTTGTCCCCAAGAACCTACCAGGACTTCGCAAGGCAATGGACAATGGCTTATAAATTTTGCTTTCTTTCCTTTCCTTGTTATAGGGGTTAGAACCCCTTTTTAGTCACCTCTCTATATGGTTCTTCAAATATTTAGGGTTTTTTCTTCTTTGCATATGTTTTTCCTGGCAGACTTTTCTAACTGCCTCACAACTAACAAAAACTCCTAGAATGGCTACCTAGGACAGGAGAAAACGACTACTTGGGCCTCCATCAAACATACTTGACCTAAATCTGGGACTTCATGCCTTGATTGTTGCCGGTCCAATAAAGAAAATAAAACCCCTGCAAGGACATGTATAAAGACAACTTAAAGGGAGGAAACACAAAATAAAGGACAACACCACCTGGATTGGCCACCAGAAGCTCCACCGCAACAAAGCCTCCCTCTAGGCACTTCATCAAACATATTTGGTACAACACTAAAATAGAAAACTATTTAAAGCACCCGCACCAAAGAGATAGATGGCCCTCTTAGCCTAAAGACATCAAGCATTTCATAGCAACCTAATTGGCCCTCTTGGCCTAACGTAGTCTAATCATAATATCCAAAGCAACCAGCCTTCCTAGCCTAAAATAGATAGGTCATTCTAATCCATGCAATACATGGTCTCCTTGGCATATACATCATATCCTATCAAACTAACCAGGATACCAAGAATAGCATACAATAGGATGGCTAGTCCCATGCTACTCATGCCATGTAGCTCAAGGCTTGATCTTGGCCTTTTGTAAATCCACTAGCCCAAGCCTTTCTACTGATATAACCTCGATATGGCCTATCCTTCCTTGGGTACCATTGGTTAGGTGAATGACATCATTGGGCTCTCATGTCCCACATTTGTTGTCATCCAAATGAACTGGTCGTTCAAGCGGCTTAAAGGCTTCTTCGGGAGAAAGAATCACAGCTCGGTGCTCATTCGAACCTTCCCTATTTGGGTTTTGACATAAGTCAGTGTTGCAATCCAAACTAGGTAGGGTTTCAATCCGAGACCCATCACATGATTGTATCCTAGAGCGGTGCATATTGTTAGATGTATCATTATGGCCTTTTATCACACCTACGTGGGAATTGATCACAATATATCCGCATGGTGTTATTGACCTTTTATCTAATGCACAAGCCACATTTTGAGAGCTCTTGGGTTTCCAAACCCATTTCACATCCCTTCTTACATTCTTAGGCTACCTTGACTTCCCACATTGGTCCAATGGACTCACTATGGATTTATCACTATTACCAGATGGCCTCATAGCCTTATGGCTTCTATTCAATACAAGGGGACCTTTGGCATGCCGCATCTTCTCTACACGAGAATCTGCCTTTGTCCACTCTGCAATTTCCTATTTATAGGAACCATGCTCTTACATATAGGAACAACATCTACTCGAAAGCATGACTCATTTAAAGATAGCAAAGGTCTCTTTAGAGCCTTTGCACTGGCAAAACTAGAACAACCCATGCTCTTACAGATAGGAACAACATCTACTCGAAAGCATGACTCATTTAAAGATAGTAAAGGTCTCTTTAGAACCTTTGCACTGGCAAAACTAGAACCACCCATAGGATACTTATCCACACTCACAGGCCCAATGGTTCTATCAATGTTACTATCACAACTACCTCTCATGGGAGCATTGCAAGCCTTGATGGGCCTTATTGGGCTTGGAATCTTTTTATCCCTGGGGGGGTATATTATCCCTACTATTTCCATTTTCTGCTTGGAGATTTTGGCTACCAAGGTTCCCCTCATTGGCTGCTTGGTATCAACAAGTGAGTTGTCTCCTTGTAGAAATGGTTGGAAGCTAGGATGCACTTGTACTGAGCGGGGAAAACTCCAAAAGTTTTTCCAACATCTCTAAATATGTCCCTCATAATCAATGGCATGCATCTTTGCTTCCCTTAATTACGATTCGACATTCCCACTTGGATTTGCATGTTAATCTCTAAGCCACTCAAAAAGAGCTCACATAGCACATCACCTAGCAATGCAGTAGCTCTTCTTGGTCAAAGCCTCAGAATATCATCAAAGGCTCTAGCGTATTCTTTAATAGAAGGATAGGACTCTTGCCGAATTTGCATCAACTGCCCTAAAACTTGGGTCATAGGCACCTTCTTCTCATATTCATCTAAAATCAATCACTCAACTCCTCAAAGGATTTAATAGACCCCCTTGGGAGGCTCCAGTACCATTTTCTAGCCTCTCCCTTTAGGGTACTTGAGAATACGAGTAACCGAAGAATATCATCATACCCACTTGCAAGGCAAGTTAGGCCGTATTCTCGTAAATGCACCATCAGATCCTCATTAACCAGCCCATGAAACACTGGGAGATCCCTATAAGGAGGAGGGCATTTAGTCCTTTCCTTCGGGATCGGCACTGGGCATTAAAATCCTCGTATTTCTCTTGACCTAGTACCAACATGTTAGGGTCTTTAATTTCTTCCACTTCCACCTTTACTGGTGATGAAAAGTCATTGGCTCCATGAACTTCCTTTTCCGCCAACTCATAAATTGGTTTAGGAAGGCCAACACTATGCAAAATGGAATCTATCCCATCATCTGCTAGTGGTGTTTTAGTGAGCCTATTCTCATCTACCCCCGCTTTTCTCGAACTTAGGATAGATCCTAATAAAATCTTCCGTTCTAACAATGGTGTTCCACACACATAGACATCATCAAATGCTTTATGGATCTTAGCAATCACACTATGATACCCAACTGCGTCGGACACTAGCATCGGATGTTTCTTGAGAACATAGTCAGCCTCTCCTCCTATGTGCATATTGACCATCGTTGTCGCAGTCTTTTCTTCTATGACATTATCATCATGAATTATCATAGATGACTGTCCCATCTTAGCATTACTTTCACTTTCTTGTTTCTCTAATCCCCATGGGTTGTTAATCTTAGAGGTAGCTCGATGGATATTTAATCCATAGTGACCCAAACTCAAGCATGGTGTCACTTTTTTGAGGCAAAGGCTAAAATAGTCAATCACATGACGTGTCCAAGATCCCACTAGACCATTCATGATAGAGAAAGTATCTTTTGGGTTCTGGGGATTTCTTGGATTCATCATCATAATGATGACCAAAGTTTTAACCAGTCTAACTTGACATCCACCGCTTCAAGGCGGGTCTCAATTAAAGCATAAGGCTAACAGGTCTCGTATATAACCAAGATTTGGAAACCACCACTTCTAGGCAACTCCCGATCAACGCACTACCTGGACCTAAAATGGCCCGGACACTGGCTCTCTAGCACTAGCCGGATCTCTAAAACACACAAGACACCCCCTCCCCCCCCCCACACGGCCTCACAGCCAGGAGCATCTAAGGCTCACACTACACTAACTTCTAATATCGATTTTGTATTTGTAATAGGACACAGTCCAATGTTTACCTTCCCTTCTCCTTAGAGGAAGATCCCATAACATATAGGTATAACACCTTGTAGCACAAACATAGGGAAGCACCTCTCGGCGACTAACTGTAGTGGCTCCATTGCAGCTCTCCTAAATCAAGGGGATTGACCCCAAGACGCATTGTGCAACATATAGAACATTCTCACAAGCTCCACTCTTTTATAATATAGTGTTCCAAGAGATTTTGATTTTCCTTACACAAATTTTCCCAAAGAAAATGCCCCCGTCTATCCTACGTCTTGGGTTGCATGTCCACTCAACATGGGTCAAGATCTGTCAAACAATTGCAATGCATTCCAGGAGATACCACATGGCATGCTTAGTGCAAAGTGTATGAAGATAGTGTGCAACCAAATTATTATTAAGAAATCAACAAGTGGAGTGCGCAAACATATCTTTCAATGAATTTTCAACTATTTGTACATGTTGCGTTGTTAGAGACTAGCACCGAATAAATTTGTGCTACTAGCCTCTTATATTTAAATTAGACGTCATCCTATATGATGTGCATGACCAAAGAAATGGGTTTTTAACTGAATTTTAGTAAATTATCACTTTAGCACATCCTTTTCCCCTTTTCCCTCCTTTATTTTGCATTGTTGGATCATTTTTAGTTTATAATTTTGTCGATTCTATGTATAAATTGGGAAAAACACACTTTAACATGGAGATCAAGGTGGAATTGAGGCTATACCTCATGCCCCCACCTTGCCATACAGCCACATACACAAATTATATTTTTCCATACTTTTTTGGAGCCCAAAAACCTATTTTCTACCCATTTTCTTTATTTTTCTCTATTTTTTATTCTTAAAAAATGATGTGTTTTCAGAGTTGTGGCTATTGACTTTTTAGACCAACTGAAAAATGATTTTTGTTAGCATTTTATCCCATGAGAACCTCTGCCTCTCCAACCTGAAACCCACAAAACCCTCGTTTTTCCTTTAAAAAGACGTTTTTTGGGTTTTTAATTATTTATTATGACCATGTACAACTACGGATTCTATATTTTTCCATGTGCAGCCCTCAAGCATAATGCAAACAAGATTCATGTAAATTTTCTTTCCATGTGCACACCATTTAAGCCATCAAACAACAAAGGCAAGCAAATTTTCTTTATAAAAATGACGCATACTGCTTACTTGCGTGTTGTGTGTTTTTTTATTATTTTTTTGGGTTGCCAACGGACTGACCAGTAGCAAATCTTCAATGCTGAACATCTCCCCTCAACCTCCTCTCGATCGTGGAGCAATCCGGTTCATGCCCGAACAAGCATCCGTCATCGCATCCTCTTCTTGATTCTTGCCGTGTGAAGCACCATTTGGAGGAGAGAGATGAAGGAGAGAGAAATACTAGATTTCTTGCTACAGACCATCCAAGCAGCCATTTTTCACACGAGAGGCGACGATAGGAAGGGAGAAAAATTAGCAATCCATGGCTTGTTGGTTGCTATGAGTATTTGCAACCTTTGACTTGGCTTAGGGCCCCCTCTCTCTCAATTCGTCTGCGTTGTGCCCCCTCTTCTTTTTTGCCATTTAAAAATGCCCTCCCCCCGCCCATCGTGTTGATGTTTGGGGGCCAAGGGGGCTCCCAAGGGTTACACCCCTTCTTACTTTGGCCTCCTTTGCTCCCAGTTGGCCTAGTGCCCACGTCCGGCCTCCGATTTTGGATCTATAAATTTTTGCTTAACCATCTTGAGGTCCCACACTGCCTCGCACTTCTCGGGATAAAATCTGGCAGATTGAAAAATTATGAAAAATATGAAACCGCAGCTTGGTCCGTCTTCGAGGCACTTTTGAAACCCATCTCTGACTTGTCACTTAAAATCGACTTATTTGCATCTTCCGCCTTCAACAAGGTTCAATTTTCTCCTGAACTTCAAGTTTTTTGGCAGTTTTCTAGTACTTTTCTGGGGCGAAAAGGCAGCTCTCAACAAGATTATGGAATAATTGACAAAGTTGTACAAGATTCGCCATCACATACTAACCCCGAGCCAACGGCCAAGTCAAAGTCACCAATCGCATCCTTTATTTGATTCTTCCAATGACGATTACTGCACATCACTGTGATTGGGACGATCGACTTATAGAGACCCTCTTGGAGTATGAAACCTCCTATAAGGCTACTATAGGACAAATCCCTTTCTAGCTAGTATATGGCACAGAAAGGGTCTTCCCTATTGAACTAGAGTTGCCCTCTCTATGTGTGGCTATCAAAGAGTGCTTGGGGGATGATAAGTCCTTGTAGAGTTGCCTCTTGCACTTGGAATGTCCAGATGAGACTTGTAGGATGGCCCTATAGTGTATGGAAGCCACGCAAGCTCGATGAAAGGCCTATCATGATAGCTTCATCAAGTAGAAGGAGTTTAAGAAAGGTGACTTAGTCTTGGCCTATGATTCAGGTTTTGGCAAGTTTCCAAGCAAGCTTCAATAATGTTGGATGGGCCCCTATAAGGCACTTGATGTCAACCCTAATGGCTTTGTCCAAGTGCAGATAATTGATGCTTCTGATGATCCCTTCTTAATTAATGGCTATCACCTAAATAAGTATTACTCTCCCTAGGGATCCTGACAATCACCGTTGATAGCCGCTTCATTCCTTATGCGTTGATCGGTAAGGCATTGCCTATTGCTCCTGATAGCCCTCTTGCTTATCTTGATGAGGTGGCCTCATTCTTCCAGCCCCTCACAGCCGCCTCCCACCCCTCCTTTACTGCCTTTCCACCTGATCCAACAAAGGTAGTGAGGATGATTCTGATACGTGGTACACTTGTGCCATTTTCCTTTTTGAAAAGAAGACAAAAGAAAAAAAAACATAAATATATATTGGTCATGGGAGAAAAGGACTTTAGTCCCTGTCATGCTAAGCTATTCTTTGACAATAAGTGGCCTCGGGAGTAGGGGAAAAAAAATCAAAACTATGATGGGAGAAAATGAAGTAATTCCCTATAACATGCCTGGTTCCAAGAAAAGGTGGCAAATACCCTTGGACAGGAAGCTGGCTCTAGAAAAGGTGGTAACACCCCGCAGTCTAGGATAGCTAAAGCACTAGTAGAACTTTTCTAAGATGCAGTTCCAAAGCTTCCTTCCTTAATGCGATGTATCCTACAACTCCATCGGTGTGTCTGACTCTTACAATAGATGATATCTTTCACCTGCAATCAAAATTCCAGATTTGTTGGCTACCTCCATGGGTACACCTCTTCATCAACCAATACAAGTTGACATCATCAACCAGACAAAGCTGATTTTCATCGGCTATCCTTTAAGCGATGTGAGCTTTCATCCTAACCAAATGGGGATGTGAGTATGGGCTGCCCTCTATATTTATCAGAAGAGTGTGAGATAGAGGGTGGGATGAGTGACCAATCCTCATCCTTTATATGCAAATGAGAGATGAGATGTGTGAATGGAGTGTTGCATGCAAGGGATGGGCCTCTCAATGCACAAAGCACAAAATGTTCATGTGCACTACACTATAAGGCTCTGTGGCCTTTCTTCTTGCATTGTATGTCGGCATAGGGATGCACAGTTGCACCATCAATTGTGCACAAGGTATACAATCTTTGCACAAGTGATAGTGAGGATTACATCAATAGGGTTAAGGAATGGGTTGCCCTCTGCATTCATCAAAATAGAGCATGAGACAGGGTGGGGACTAAGAGTGATTGATTTTCCCTTCATCAATTGAGAGGTGAGGATTGAAGGATGTTACAACAATTGGAGTCACATTTGTTTTTGTTCCCCTGTGCACACAAGGGATGGCCTCCACCATTACTATACACATCACTCTATTTAGCACACTGCACTATAAGGCTCCCTTGCCTTTCTTCTTGCACATGCTAGATTGGTTGGGATGCAATAATGCACCATCAATTGCATATACTAGCATACTCCCTCTATACCATCCCTCTTCTCGATTTCTAAACCAAGTGTGAGATATGGGTTTCAATAATTCTATTTGAGTGATGTGAGTTATGGGGTGAGTGATTGATCTATCATTCCAACATGAGTGACTGTCAAGATTAAGATGTATACCTCTCCATCATTGACAACTTAACTAGATATTTATCGACAATGCTACCCCCTTGGTTGCTCCTGCATGGTCCCTACCATGCTGGACAAGTGTGCTATGGTGAGCTGTGGTACCTCCTACTGAGATTATTACAATCTTTCACATGTCAGTGTGACGATTCACCTCGACCATTTGCAAATCAGGCCAAGTTTTTCTAATCCTACCTCTTTGTCTTCTAAGTGTCAATCTCATTTTAATTGTGGGGATGTTAGAGCCCAGTTGTGGTCAAATCTTAGGATTCATCTTGCTTGGTACCCCCTCCTCAGTAAGGTCTTAAGTATAGGGGCGCGTCCCTGCACATCTGTTTTGCATACCCTCATGGAAACACCCCTATCTGACCATTTATGTATACCATCTTCTAATTTTACATTGATGGGTCCCTTCCTTGCTTACCCATCCTATTTTTGCCCTATCCCTAGGTCCATTCCTTGTTCGTTTATCTTTATTCTTTATTTTGTCACTTTTTCATGTGAATACATCCTACGGTCATCAAAATTGAAATTTTATTTTTTTACCAACCTTGTTTGTTCCTTCAAATTGGCCACTTTTCCTTTTTATAGCCCTCCATTCCAAGCCACGATTCATGAGCTATTAATTTTTGAAAATATATATATATACAAATTAGACGTATTTCCATGCGAATGTGCCTTTTTACATTAGAACTACAATATGATGTGATAGCCCCAACCTACACCTTCCCTTTTACATTTTTTCTTTTCATAGATCATCATTCTGGTGCCCGGTTTGTCCATCATTAATTATTGCATGTTTTCGGTTATTCTCATGTGTGATTTTTGCTCTTTTTCCATGTGAACCTACCCTATTCTCCTTGGAATTCAATTCTGATTAGATAGACTTGTCCATCCTATTCCCGTTCACAATTTTTCTTTTTCCTCCACCATGTTCCGGTCCACTAATTTTGTGTTATTAAATTTTCAGTGTGTTTTCATGCTTGTTTTTACTATTTTTTCCATATGAACATACCTTTCCTGCCTTGAAATTGCTTTCTGACTTAATAACCCTATTGCCCACCATTTCTTAGACATTTTTCCTTTTTATCACCTCTTATCTGACTTACGGATTGTTGGAAATTAATTTTTGTTCAAATTTGTGTGTGTATTTTTACCCTTTTTTCCATGCAAACCTCCCATTTGCCATCGGAACCTTGTTCCAACTAGATAGGCTTGTCCCACTTATTCCTTTGCACATCTTTCCTACTTGTTGCATTCCATTCCAACTTTTTGATTTTTCGTTATTAATTTTCAATTCCATTTTTAGGTTTTATTTTACTATTTTTTTCAATATGAACAAGTCCTATTTTTGTCCCCGAACTGCATTCTAACATGATAAGCCCTGTTCGAATCCTCATTTACAGATGATTTTCTTTGTTTTTGCATTTCGTTCCATCTCACAAATTATGCGAAATTAAAATTTGTGTGAGTTTTCGTGATCAATTTTTCATGTTTTTCCATGTGAACCCCATAATTCCTGACAAACATGTTAAACGCATTGTCCATGTCATTCCTCCCATTGCCATGCCCAATTTTTCTTTTTATGGCATCTTCATCCGATGCTCAGATCTCTCTAAATTAATTTTTCCATTTAATTTTTGAATTTTTTCCCTCGCATGTCACATCACCGGCTGGTTTTTTCCTCACTATGGCATTCTATCACTCGTATTCTTATCTGGCAACGATCGTTCCTATCAATGCACTTTTTTTTACCCCCTGCTCATGCTCTATGCAGGATAAGGGGCACACTTTTCAATTTTTAAACACGAACCAAAACATTAAATAATAAAAATCATAATAAAACTTTAAAAAATCCTCCCCCCTCCCCAACCCTCCTCTCTCTCTCTCTCTCTCTCTCTCTCTCTCTCTCTCTCTCTCTCTCTCTCTCTCTCTCTCTCTCCTCGATTCTTGCCACCCTCCTCCGTCTTTCTTTTCTTCATCCTCCCTCCCCTCCTCCTCCTCCTCCCTCTTCCCTACCTCCTCCCTCCGCATCGCTCCTCCCTCCCCTTCTTCCTACGGGCTACCCCCTAAGGCCACCTCTGTCGATGCTGCCAGTGCTCCCTACGTAGCCACCTCTATCGACGCCGCCGCTGCTCCTTCTGTAGCCGCTGCCGAGCCCTGTTCACCACCGCAAAGCCTATTCACCGTAGAAGCCACCGCAAAGATCACCACCGCCGCCGTTGTCGTTCCCTCTATGTTGGATGCCTCCATTGTCCTTGGTCGCCGCCTCCACGACCGCTGCCTGTCTTTGGAAGCTGTCGTGGTCCGGTTCTACTTGCTGCCGCCCGCCCACTTCTTGGGTGCCGCCCTGGCCGCTGTGCTCACCTCCCTCATTTCCCTCCCCTACCCTCCCCTACCCTACCTCCTTCCTATCGCCCTCCTTCCCCACCCCCACCCAAACCTCCCTACCCCCCACCCCATTCCTATCCTACCCGCCTGCCCACAAAACCCCCCGACCCACCCACTTACTCACCCCTCTTTCCCATTACCCTATCCCTCCCCCATTCATCCAGTTACCCTTCCCTCCAACATTAGTCCTCTCCCTCCCAAAAAAAAAACAAAAACAAAAAAAAAAAAAACACACACACACACACACATTAATTCCCCATTAACCCCCTTGAAAAACAATCATCCTACCCCCCACAAACCTTAATCCCCATAACCCCCTAATTAACCCCCTCAACCACTTTACCCCTACCCCCACCCATTTATTTTTACCCTCCCTTGTTTATTTTCCTCCTCCACTATGTGTACATCTTCTACACTGTGTGATGTTTGTGTGTTGCTGCCTACAAAGTGCCCATTCGTGTGTGAGGATTTCGTGCTCAGTGGTCATTCATGTTAGCAATCGTTCTCGCGCAAGAATGCACGTGTGGTTTTCTTGGTGCAGTGGTGAGCTTGCAGCCATTCACACACAGTCAAAACATACTCCAAACCTCAATACATGCATTTCCATATTATTTAATTGAGAAAAATATTTAAAATTTAAAAACATAAAATTTAAATAAAATCCATAAAATTTACAAAAAATGGCCAACCAAATCTGGAAATTTTTTGAAATTTTTTATTAAGAAAATTAGTTGAAAATATAAACAAAATAATAACTAAAAATCAAAATTTTTATAGCAACTTTAAAAATCCATTAAAATCATAAAATTTACCAAATTAGTATAAATTTATAAAAATGTGAAAAAATCTAATAAATTTCCATGATTACTTTTTTGACTTTGTCTTGTTGATTGATTTTGTGTGTGTATGTGTGTGTGAGAGAGGAAAAAAAAAGGAAAAAAACACAAAGAAATAAAAATTTTTTAAAGAACATAAATAATAATAAGCAAAATAAACACATTCAAATAAAATTAAACAAAAATATTTTTAAAAAACAAAATAAAAAAACTAAAATAAATAAATAATACATATGGATTGTGGTATTTTCGTTTATGTTGAAAAAAATTTAGTTGGCCACAGTGTATTTTGAACTCAAACATGATCATCCTCCTTTCTCCTCCTCTCAATTGATTTTTGTGTGCATTTAGAGTTATGTGCATTCACACCCTCCTCCAGATACCTCGTTCATCCCCTTATTTTTCTTTTTGCACCAAACATCACTATTAATTATTAAAAAGAACCAATATACCATATTTTGCATGCACATTCGTGCTAAACACACATTTTCATTAGTTAAAATTAACCAACCATTCATGTAGCACACATTTCGTGCACCAAACACACATTTTTAATTTATTAATAAAATGAAGTCACTACCATAAGTGCACGCACTAAAAAAAAGTGCTACACACATATTAATTTTTTAAAAATGAACTTGCATTTAGAGAGTCTGAGTCCTTGGGACGCAGTTCGAAGATATTAATAAGCACCGTAAAACTTAATAAGTTTTTTAATGGACAAAATGAACCATTGTTTTCTTATCAAGGTTTATCACCTAATAAAAATTCACTCCTTGTTAATTAATTTGTAAAATAAAGATTCAATTAAATTTTTCATTTCCCCTCACATTACACCATTCTCTTTTCAATGAAGCGCTACATGGGGTGGGTAACGTGGTTGTCAATCATTGACCATCTTAATCAGTTAAGGTTTGGTTATCAATCGGTTATGGTTTGGTTTAGTCCGGTTTTTTGTTAGTCATTTAATTGGATTTAGGGATACGATGTGATTTGATTATATTTTATTTGGATTGCTTGATACGGGGATACTGGATGCATGTTTGTATGCATAGCATGAAGCTTTTAATAGCATAAGTACAAAGGTCATGCCAAAAATTTTTTAGGATGTGGATTACTTGGGCTGGTCAATCAGTTGGTCAGGTCCATGTGAGTTTTTTGTTGTCGATACCTTATATATTGTTATTTTGTTGTTTTGTAGGCATTCCTTGTGATTTTTTGTGTGTGAGTGTTGTGTGTGTGAACCATTGGAATGGCGCCTTGTACTCCTCACACAGTTCCACATGTTCCCTTGGTGTTGTATGATTATTCACTATTGCTGGACTCGGACCTTATTGTTAAGGTTGGGCTATCCAAATTTGTGATACTTTCATTGACACTGATCCCAGATGACTCTGATATGTGTGATTAGTTTTTAGCCTCTTACAATAAGAGGTTTGGTCATGTTTGCAGTATAGTTATCCACATGACGCCTAAGAGCTTAGGCAAAGCTCTTTCTTTACCATACCATGGGGAACCTTTCCCTACTGCCCATCAACTATTCTCTAATGAGAATATCATTAAAGCTGTCACAGAAGCAAACCCAAGATGTCTTGGATCCTAAGCGAGTTATCACTACTTTAGGAGTTAATGTATCCATTATTTTCAATCCTGTCTAGAAACAATTGTGCCAGTTCCTTTAGGACAGGTTTATGACTACCAAAACCCCTTCTAATTATCTTTCAAAGGAGTTATTCACAGCTTCCCACATGGTGCTAAAAGCTATTACCATTGAATGGAGTTTGTATCTCCTGGCTAAGATGGATCAACATTTTATTAGAGCTACGAGGGGTAATGTGACTAATGTCACATTTGGTTCTTGCCTTTATGTTTTCCTAAGTTACGCTGCCCCTGCAAAGAAAATTCCCATACTACCAGTTGATCCTCTAGAGGTTCCTCTTCCTTCTATTGAAGATGATGATGTTGTCATTGAGGATGTTGATCCTACCCCTCTTGTGGTCATTTAGAGAAAGCATCTTAAGTGAGTGGCCCGAATCAGTCCTAGTTCCCACTCCTCTAGTTTCAATTTCTATTCAATCTTGCAGTCAGCTACCTACTTTCCGTACGATGCCAAATCTTTTCAGAGCACATAGAGATGGCACTCTAGATATTTCCATTCCCTCTGTGCAACATCCAGTGATAGGAGACACAATTTCTTTTTTGTGCAATGACATCCAAAGCTCTATTGAACTCTCATTTACTACTTGTATACAACAGCTTTATTCTTCTTGTTATGAAAGAGGTTCAATAGTCCAAGGAGGAGTTGAATAAAGCTAATAATGAGCTAGTCTCTACCCAAGAAAAAATTCCTAACCTATGTACACAGATGGAGCAATAGACTAAGGTCATTGATGCCCAAAAAGAGATCTCTACTTGCAAACTTGGCAGATACCAAATCCCAAGTTTTTATTGTGATTGAGGAGAGGAATAGGTTGTTGAAGGAGGCTCAAGAGCTAAAAGCTTTGATAGCTACCCAAACAAACGAGCTCAGATTAGCTAATACTATCCTGGACTTGAGCAATACTCAGATTCAACAAATCAAGGAATAACTAGCTCAATCTCGTTCAACTTCATGTAGTCCTTATGTGTAGCCAGTTCCTTCCTTATCCCCTAAGATTTAGATGCGCTTCAAAGAAATGCCACATTATACCCTTTATTCCAAGCCAAGGTGGAAAGGCTTGAGTAATCAAGAATGGACTGGTTGTGGTCTTCATTTGAGAAGTTCCAAGAGTTTATTCCTGCAAATCACTCCTTTGTGCATTATCAACAACATAAGTTGGCATTTTATATAAAACTTTCCATGATGGATTTGCCTCTTCCAAAAGATGGTTGGAGTGAAGCTTGGTCTTCTAATTTATTGATTGAAATGGTCAATATGGTTTTTGAGGATTCTGTGACTACAGATACCATGCTTATGTCTTACATGTACTTGCGATGTGATTTTTTGATCCTAAATGATGAAGACTTGCCTTGGTATGTGGGGGATGTGGTATTATAAGATGTTTGTATGTCAAACATTTGGAGTTGTAGATAGATAAGATATTCCTAGCATATTCCTCCAAAGTGGTTGATTGTCCTAAGATTTCTTTGCATACAATGATTGATTCTGTGATTTTGAATCAACGCCAAAACAAAGCTTCTGCTCATGTGCAAAATACTAACCAATTGAGGGCGGACCTTTTAGCCAATTTTCCAAACAGCCTCCTTTTGATTTCTCCTCCTTTGGTGCCTATGATCACAGATCATCAGTGCCTTGTTTATCTTATTATCAACAAATAGCCCATAGGTATGAAATCTATCTTTCACTTTATCAATCTAATCCACAAGTTATTTTACCCCTTCTTTTTTAACCCCAGGGTACTCCTTAGATCCCTATTTTCACTCATTGTTCTTTTATTGAGGATCGTGTTTTTTCCCCTCCTCCTTCTTGTCCTTCCCCATCCACAACTATTCTTTTCACTTTTCCAGCATACTTATTAACACCTTTTCTAACTGATTCCCCTAAATTCTCAACTAATCCCTCTTTAGCTCATTCTTCATTTTATGATTTTGCTTACCCATCCCTTCATCCTCTCTTACTTGTTCTACTTCCCTCTTCTACCACTTCTATCCCTCATCCCCCTCAGTTGGTTAGTGGTTATACATGCTTTGATCAGAAGATTCCTAGATTATGGGGATGGAGTTTATCATATTCTTTTATAGGATCTCAAATAAATTGGTCGTTGATCCCAAGGGAATGGACGACTACTAGCCAAGCTTTTCAAAATTATCTATATTGTAACTGCTCACTTTGCTTGGTATCTTGTATACATGCACCGGCATTCGCATAATGATCAAAATCAATCCCAAAGTTGTGTATGAATGTAAACATGAATATTGATCCCCAACAACTAGATATATTATACTTTCATGCTCTTTGTTTTCCTAGCCAATATCTTATATTGGTGGAGAGGATGTGTTGCCTACAGGTTTTCTAAAATCCTCCAAGACTTTTGTAGATGAATCTCTATCTATATATCGTTTTTGTAATCACCAAGCTTTTAAGTGGAATCATTTTCGTTGATACCCATAGCTGTATTTTTTATGATTCGTAATTATCTCTCTTTTGGAGGTGCCATTCAAATGGTTGTTTTGTGTATAGTGTGTATGTGTGTGATAGTTATTTTGCTCTGTGATGGGGTTGTGGTGGTTGGATATTCAAATTATTCAAGAATATATATTTTTGAAGATTCATAGTGGAGGTGATGATTGACAGATAGCTCAAGATGCACAAACTCCTATATCCTTTAAAAGTTTGTAATGCTTTTCTATTTCTAAATTGTAATAATGGATAGAGGTGTTTTCCTTTAGTTGTTTGCAATTCTTTTATTAGATGCATGTTATGAGATGAGGTTGTGTTTGGATGGTGTTTTCTAAAAGATGTTGTGAAAGATCAAACTAAGCTATATTTTGAACTCCTATTCTCTTTTTCTAAGGTTGCGAGGATGCTCCCTGATGAAATGTGGGGATATGTTGACTGCTAAAATGACTTACCTTTTTGGCTTATTTTTATTGTTTTTGAAGACCGAATGGTTGATTTTTGATTGATTTTATATGATGATTAGTTGATTTGGAAGTGTTTGAGAGTTTTTTGGATAGGTTGAATAGGTTTGAGAAGCTCATGATAGTTTTTTAGAGAAGATATGATGTTTTGATGTGGAATGAATGTGTAGCTTGGAGAAGTTTTCTAACCTTGGGGAGAGATAAATACAAGTTTAAAATAGCTCAAAGAAGTGGAAGAAGTAACTACTGAAGACTCAAATAAAGAGTGAAGTGATAGTGACATTGTTGAGCTATGAAAGGATACTATAGTGGCTCTAGTGACCTTTCATATCAAACATATCTTTTGGGAGGGGTATCCACAACCAAAGAGGAACTATGGATGATTATTCTTGATGATTACAATGTACTATTGAGAAAGAGCATGTATGAAAGAGAGTGTGTGTGTCTGTGAGAGATAGCAAAATCTATGAAAAACAATCTATCTATGAGTGAGAGATTGTGAGAGAGACTATGAAGATGATGAAGATGATGACTATGTAATGATTTCCATTAAAAGTGGAGCATTCATTTGTGTTCTCTTGTTCTTTTGATGAAGAATATGAAGAATGTGTTGAAGTTTTGTTGTGATAAATCCATGGTAGAATTGTTATATGAAGTTGCATGAAGATTTGAGAAGATTGGCATTCCTGTTGTGGTTGATCAAGTTAGAGGAACATGCTTGTTGGTGATACAATATAGATTTTCTTGCAGTAGATTCCCCATTCTCTTGGTGTGCCTCTTAGGGCTCCAATAATAGGGGGTCTTATCATCGTGAAATAAAGCCACATCCCTCAACTATTTCTATATGGCACAGTAATCCCATACATATTCTCTCCTCAATCATTCTCTCTCCCATAATATCTATCCCCCACCCCCCTTGGATAGGGCATGCTCTAATCTCTAGTAAGGATGGTGTGGCATGCTTCAATCTATTGGCTAATCCATATCCATAGCGTAGTATTTCAAGAAGTATTAGATACATAAAGTTGCACTACATCAATCTCCTCCCCCTCAGGTGCTACTCAAACTATAACAGTTGAGCCTTTCCCATCAAACCATATTATTGGATTAAGGGTTGTAGGAATATACACACGCAGCTTGGAGAAGAAGCTTGAGAGCATACAACACAAAGCATATTGAGTGGTATTAATAGAGAAGATTCATAAGTCTTAGTATGTCCTAAAGTGAATATGTATATATAGAAAGTCAAGGAAGAAAATCCCCTAGAGAGGGAAAAAGGTGTCTCGACAATCCTAAGTGTGTCATGCCACTACCAAAATTTGGTAACCAAACTCACTTGGGAGTGACACAATAAATAAGAGCTGGTACTCATGTATAGGGAAATGCCAAGCTTGGCGAACTGTGTTCAATTCACAAATGAGAGTAAGCCCAAAGCTTTGAGTTTTTCATGAGGCAAATCCCTTTGTGAAAACATATGCAAGGTGGTCTTGTACATAGGCCAAGTTGATCTCTCTTATAGACTCTCCTTGACATTATGATGATGTATCACAATGTACTTAGCACGAGCATGGAACAATGGGTTCCATGCAACCACCAACATGCTTTCATTGCCAATGAAGTTCGTGGTTGTAGATAATTTTTCAATGTTGAAATAAACCAAAATGTATGCAACTCAAACAAACTCAACCATATTTTTTGAAAGCTACTATGTACTTAGTTTCATAACTAGAAGTGACCACATTGGGTTTCTTCTTTGGCAACCATGATATGCATGAGTTGCAAGTATGAAGGACAAACCACTTGTGGATACACCAATGTCACAATAACCAATCTAGTTTGAATCTGAAAAGGAATATAGCAGAACATATACTTTATTGCTTGCCTATACCAATGCTCGGCGCTTGCACTATGCATCAATTTTCTCATCTGTGAAACTTCAAATTAAATGTTAGGCCATGTAATACATACATAAATCAATCATCCAATACCCTATTGATACAAAAATGTATCAAATCTGTCATTTGCATCATGAAGGCTCAATTTCAAACCTCTCTCCTTAGGAATCAAAATATGCTTTTAGTCCTCAAGACCAAATCTTTGTAATAATGTCTCAACGTACTTTGTTTGACACAAAGTAATATCTCCATCACACTAGTTCAATTGAATATCCAAATAATAATGAAATAGACCCAAATCTAACATGTTAAAAGCTGAATTCAAGTCAGCCTTAAAAAACAATAATATGTGTCTTTTTAGGATTAGTGAAGGAGCATGTCATTTGAGATAAACCACAATGATTGGTGGCATATCACCCTTAGTGTAACATATAAGATACTCTTAGTTAAATTATTTTGAAAGCCACATGCAATCAAATACGCATGTATGTCGTCATACCAAGCTTGAGGTGCTTGATTCAAACCATACAATTCCTTTTCAATGTGCATACATTGGTTTCCTGTCCCTTTTGAATATAACCATGAGTTTGAAAAACATTTACTTCCCCATGTAAATCACCATTTTGCATCTTCTCAACTTATGTATATTCCAAACATTATGTGTTGCTAATGCACAAATGCTACGAATTGTTGAAATACAACACGTGAGAGCAAATTTCTCAACAAAATCAATGTACTTTTGTTGAGCATAACTCTTTGTTACAAGTATCACCTTATAGGAGCACATAACATTTGGCTTACACTTCAACTTGTAAATTTGCTTAGTACTAATGGCCTTTTTACTAGGAGCAAGTCACACAAGAGCTAAATGCTTTTGAATTATTTTTCATCATCAAACAAAGAATGAATGTGAAATTTGGATAAGAATTATAAAGACCATTGAGAATAGTCTCCACAATTGAACTATCTAATAAAATTTCCTTTGTAGCAATCAATTGCTCATCATCAAGATCTTTTATCTTTGTGAAAAAAATGTCCATAGGGTTAGCTTCATCCATATGTTGACTCTTTAATTGCTTATATAAGCAACCAATGTGAGTCTCATTTCTTATTTCATTTCTTCTTTGATAAAAATGTGTAAGTATACCCTAAGCATCTTTAGCTATCTTACATGAGGAAATGTGTAGGGTCATGGTACATTTAAAGACAATATGATCAAGGTATGAGTCTCTACATCTCTAATATCCCAATGAATTTTCTCTCAAGAGAAGGTGGTGGTGGTGGTCTAACATTTACTTAAGTAGAACTTAGAATTGACAATATACTTAATACCACTTGTTTGTGTTGCATGTGCAGCTTCTAGAACATAGGACTCCCCTAGCTCCTTGGCGCCTCCTAGCCAACAATAAAACGGAGAGACCTCTTGTGTTTTGTGCAAGTCCTCAAATCCAAAGTGGACAATTTACTCCTTGGTAAAAGAGCTTAGTGTATGGCCTTGTGAGAAGCTAGGCACACTTCTCAAAACATGAACTTGAGGTAGGCCTTAACTTGTCTCTTGAAAGAAAGTCGATCTTGGGGTCATTATTGTATTTTTAGTTTAGCTTAGCCCCTTCCTTGAAAATTTATTCATTCTTAAGTTCAAGCTCATATCTCATCAAAGTCTTAGTCTTTCTCCCCCCTTATAACATCTCAATTTACCTTTGTAATTTCATGTTTAGATTTGGTTGAGTAAAGATCCTTTTTAGACTCTTATGATCAATTTGCTAAAGTATACTTCTTCCCAAGTAGATAGTGTCTCCATAGACTAAGAATATAAATCATAGCTAAAAGCTCCAAATCATGATTATCATAGTTTTTCTCATGTGTCTTTAGCTTCCTTGAGGAGCAGGCCATTGGATGTCCCTCTACATGAGTATACAATCTAGTGCAAGAAAACTCGCATCTAATATGACCAAATTCTTGGCTTAGATTGGGAAGCTTTAAAATGGGAGTTGTTACTAAAATTTGATTGAGCCTTTCAAAGGTGGGTTTCTCAATCATGATCCCTACAATATATGTTTGTTTCTTGAGCATGTTGGTGAGGGGTGTGACAATCAAGGCATGATCTTTGATAAAGGCTTTATACCACCTGGTTAATCCTAGAAAGTTGTGCACTTTCTTAGCCAACTTCATAGATGATCATTCCTATACATCTTGACCTTGGTTGGGTTTATTGCAATTCCCTTCTCAGATACTATGAATCCAGGGTACTCTATTTTCCTCTTGAAGGATACATACTTTTTTCCTCTTGAAGGATACATACTTACTCTTCTTAGCATAGAGCTTGTGCATTAGTGCTTCCAACACAATTTGGAGTTATCCTTCATGTTCTTCCTCCTCTCTAGAGACAGTTAGGACGTCATCAAAGAAGGCGAGAACAAACTCATTAAGGTAAGGCCTGAAGATGTCTTGGACTAGCTTCTTGAAGATAGCAAGGGTATTAGTCCATCCAAAGGACAATACAATAAACTCATGGTGTTCTACCTTGTATTGAATGAAATCTTTGGGATATTTTTTTCCTCGATCCTAGTTTGATAGTATCCAAACCTTAGATCAATCTTAGAAATTATCTTTGACCCTTCAAGTCTATCAAGAAGCTCATCAATCTTAAAAATTAGGTACTTATTATTTATTGTCACTTGGTTCAAGCCATAGTAATGGTTGATGCAAAGATAAAGGATTTCATCATTATTCTTTTGAAATAGGACCAAGGCTCCCCCTAGCAAATTATTCAGTCATTGAGCCAATAACTTCTTAAATTGTCCTTTTAACTAGATAGTTTCAAGATTGACATTCGATAAGTCCTTTTTTCGATCGAACCTACTCATAACACAAATTTAATGTGGTGGCTAACTTCTCTCTTGGGTGGAAGTTCATTTACTTTTTGAAGAAAAACATCTATAAACTTCTTCATCCATGAGGTTTCTTCTTTTGGGTCTTTTTCTTAACTAGTTTTGTTGAGCTTAATCAAATAGACATGCAATTCTTTCCTTAAGCCTTGTGTGATGCATAAATCCTTGGCCAACTATATTTTTGGTTTACCACCTTCACATTGCATAGCCACATGATTTCCCTTCGACCTTTAGAATGAGATCTAACCTTTCTTGCAATGGATGTGGGCATCATTTGGAATTAACTAATCCATTCCCAACATGCACTCATAGGTGCCCAAGTTCATGATATGGAATATTTTGCTAGTGGACTCATTACTTCGATCAAATTCCACTTTCCTAGTTTATTACAAGAATAAAACTCCTTTTTGTTTAGCTAGCTCCACCAAGATCTTGGACATGGGTTCAATCTCTAGACCTATTTACTTTGCACACTTTAGAGAAATAAACGAATGAGTGTTTTCACAGTCTATCAAAAACTTGAAGGATTTACCTTGATGGCTTGTAAGCATTTGAATCATCGAGAATTGGCAATTCAGTTCCTTCTTGTTGAGAGTGGCATGGGCCATTCCCTAGTCTTGAGCATTTTATATGTTTTATTTCAATTTTTGATGATGGTATTAACATGTACATGAGCAAGTGATATTAGCATATCGCTAAGATCCTTCAAATACTTAGTTAATAACACTTGATTTGTTTTTTATGCCATCTCTTTCACTATCTCCATAATAAATATCTTGATTAGCTTAGGCTTAAGGTTATTAGATATTTTGGTCAAAAAAAATATTTATTTAGAACTACTTGATTGATTGTACCCTCAAATTTGGAGTTCTCCTCTACATTAGTTGTGTCACTAAGGTTTTGCTCATTTTCCAAGGTGATGATTTTGATTGCATGTGAGGGCTATGATTGTTTGGACTCCACTTTGGATTTGGAAGTTGTAGTTATAGACTCGATGGATTTGGCAATATGGGTAGTCAAGGATGGATCATTGGATTGATTAGAAGTAGTCTTGAGCTTAGAGTTTTTGGATGCGATTGTGACAATACTCTAAGAGGGAGGTCTCGGTCCTTTGGTGTTTCCTTGGCTATCCTTGAGGATAGGTTGCCTTGAATTGGTTGGACAGTGATACTAGGTTGTTGCCATTGTGTTTTCTATTTCGATTTTGGTGATGAAGATTCTTTGTTTTTGGGAAACTTCAGACATTGGGACAAACTCAAAAGCACATTGGCATGTTTCTTGCATGTACTAGATGGTTCTATCATCTCTTTTTTTTATTACATCTTTTAGATTGAGTAGCATCATGGGGATATTGCTATATTTTTCTCTTTTTGAGTGGAGGGTTTTTCAAACACCTTTGGGTTTTCTTTTTGAAGTAGCAATTACATTAGGCTATTACATTTCTATGGTTGTAGGATGTGGTAGCTTCTCTTGATATGAAAGAATTGACTTTTTGGTCTCTAATTTCTAAGAGTTAGGCTCCTCAATAGACTTGTCTCTTGGTTTAGATAATCATTTCAATAAGCCCTTTTTCCTTCTTAATGAAACCCTTTTCTTAGCATTTTTGGAGGCACTTGTGGTGTTCTTAGTAGCTTTGGCTTTCCCTTTTGGGCTAGGAGGATTTCTACTATCAAGTGATTCTCTTTTCTCCTCTTCGACCTTAAGAAAGTCCTTAAGAACTTTCTATCCATCCTTGCTAGGACTTGTGGTTGAATCTAAGGTTGGTTTTTTACATTTTCCTTGAGAATAAGAAATATTTCCTTTATGAAAGTAATGATGATCTTGACCCTTGGTAAGCTAAAGTGTATTCCTTCTACTTCTTAGTCAACATCACATTCAATTGCATGTTTGAAAGTTCTTCCAAGCAAAACTTTCTTTCCCACATCTTTTTAATTTGGAAGCACATAGAACATGATTGGCATGTGTTTAATTTGTGGGGCATAAAAATGTCACATTTTCTTAGAGGGAATATATGAATCATCTGTGAAGGTTTGACACATGAATTTTTTGGGTATAAGTTTAGGTTTTTGAGCATCATGAGTCATGATGTTGGAATTTGCACTTTTGTTGATGAGAGCATCTATGATGTTCTCTCTCTTAGCAATGACTTTGAACCTAAGGAATGCGTGAGCTTGTTAGGTCAATGCTCAACTTCATATGCACACATGCACACAACAAACAATGAATAGAAAGAGAGGAGGAGTTTGCTAGAAGGTCATATCCACTATTATGAAAATGATAGAATGAGAGTATAATATATGAGATTAGTATCACAACCCAAGTGGGTGTTCACATAGGAGAAAATACCCTTCTCCATTTAGAAGGAAAAAAATACCCATGGATAAGGAACTGCTTACACCAAAACAATAGAGGAAGATGATACGTGTAACAATCCCCCTGAAGTGAATGATATGAATGTATAAAAGGAGTGATAGATAATCCCCAAATGGTGGTAATGATAAGGCCTTGTGGAAGACCTCAAACCTTTCTCACATCATTTTAAAAAAACTATTCATTACATGCATGAGTAGCAAGAGCCTATGCAACAAAATGATATTGAGCATGTCTAGTGGTTACTTTAATCTTTGTAGGAAGAGGAACATGTTATTCGCTATCCTACAAAGTATAAAATAGCCTTTTTGAGAACATGTTTAGCCTCTCAAGTGGTAGCCCTTTCATGATGAACAATAGCATCATCAATGTCTTGATCAATGGGCCAAATATCAAGCTACTAGTTTTCTTAATCACTTAATTCTTTGGCAGGACTTCAATTCAATACATATATTACATACATAATAGCATCAAGTTGAATTTTTGGGGGGTAGAATTTTGTGTGAGAGCATACAACATGCCATCTCCATAAGAGTTTGATTCTTTCTTTCAAGCACACTACCTTGTTGAGATGAATAGGCTATAGGACATTGATTTGTAATGCCCCTTTCAACCAAAAAGTTGTTAAAAATTCATGTGACATGTATGGAGAGTGACCCTCTTACAAATCACTACTATTTTCAGCCAAGTCTAAAAAGGTCTTAAAATATGCAAACACTTTTGATTTGTGCTTCAATGTATATGTTATCCCAATAATGAAGCTCTCATAATACAAATATTAGTGTCAATGAATTTGATATGAATGGGTTTAAAAACATCACTATGCACAAGTTATATTTTTTTATTAGTACACATATTCACTTTTGGGAATCGAGGCATGATGCATATTGCTAAGTATGCAACTCTCACATATATTATATAGACACTTTCAATAGAGGGAGTTTAAGCATAATATTTTTGCTTCTCAAGTGAAGCAAATTTCCATAACTGAGATGACCAAACTAAACAAGCAAGTCAAGATAATGTAGGCTGTTGTATAATGTACCAATGACAATAAGGTCATTCTCATCACTATTGTCATAGATATTGCATCAATCCATATGAAACTTAACCATAATACCACTATATACAATAGTTGAAATTGAAAGTCATTGGTTAAAATTTTAGAAGCACTTGAAAAAAATTTCAATTTTAGAAAATGTGTTGATGTGGCCATCTAGGAATCGAACCCCTTGTAGTTTTGGACATCAACCAATATTATATATTTATTGCATGTCATTCTTATGATCCTTTATCACATCCATAGTGTATATTAGTGTTGACTAAAACTAAAAGCACATGATATTTTTTACAACAATGCTTCAAAGAATATTACTTGAGTTCCTTTTGTCCTAACACACATTCCTCTTGGGATCAATGGCTACATCTTGTTGAGTTTTGTGATAACAATACTCATAATGTGAACATTCATATATTTCCATTTGAATCTCTTCATCATTATTAGGCTCAAGTATCCTCAGCCCTCTTCCATGATAATGTTAACCCTCAATTTAAAGAAGAGCTAGAGAAGATAGAAACACTTACAAATTAGTATAAGGACAACATAAAGCATAAGAAGTTATAAAATCATACACTAATGAGAGAAGAAGGAATTTATAATTTGAAGAGGGAGATTGGTCTTCTAGAAGATACCCAAATCAAGATATGATAAGATGGGCATAATTATAAGCTTGCTCACAAATTTTATGGCCCTTATCAAATCATTAGGAGAGTTGATGATCTTGCTTATCAACTCAAATCCCCTTATTTCACATGTATATATGATATCTTCCATGTTTCTTAGCTCAACTAATATGTGGGTTCTAAAATTCAAGTTCTTAAAGATTACCTCCTATTGATGAGGATGGATTGATTACATATAAATCAAAGAGAATCATTGGTTTTAAAAAAAGAAGGTTTTAAGGAATAGAACCTTGCTGGAGCACCTCATCAAGTATCATGGCCTACCTATGCACTATATAGCAGTTGTCTTCATGCCTTAACTCTTTTCCTTGGCTTATACAGGAAAATACTTGAGTTCTCTACATATGGTAGCTTGCTATGTTAAATTTCAATAGTAATTTGTCTTGTCCATCAAAATTTGGATTCTATGTGATGGACAGATGTTTTATGAAGTCTATTTTATAACTACACCTCATTTATCACAAATAGAGTTATCTACCAAAAGTTATGGGTATGTGGCTAGCCATGTTATTTATTGCACACAAGATATTCACAATATTGGATTTCTATTTGTGCTTGCTTCATTAGACTTCTTCTCTTTTCTATGTGGATGATGGTTAGTAAAGGAATATGACAAGGGTTTTTTCAACATGAGCTATCATTGTATATTACTTTATTTTAGCTTTTAGGACAAATCTTTCTTAGGCTGAGATAGCTTGTAATGTAGCAAATTTTGAGGCTAGTATTTACATTGAACTTAGTAAATTGAGGTTTAGTATAAAAGGTGGACACTTAGCATTGTGCACATCATTTGTACTTTCATCCTTTGAGGATTTGGACCTCCCACCTAGCATGAAGGTGTGCATTCATGTCTACATAGCATGATGGTGAGTTCTCATGCCTGAGTCTTGGCCTCATCAAGTGTCTTGATCTTTGTTTGGTTATCTTATATTTAGCCATGGTATTGTTGCCATATGCCAATACAAGATATGGCTAAGGTTCCTTGACCTTTTCAAAAAAGTATGGATATGATTTTTTATCATCTCTACTTAGAATTAAGGTCCATTTTCAGTTTAGGGGAAAGCTTCATTTCATGGGAGAGACAAGTACTTCAACCATAACAAACTTGAATGCATTCCAACTTGAAAATCTTCATCCAATATTCTCCATATAGCTCCACCATGTGTGGGCATACCCTTGCAAGTGTGGGGCTATATATCAAATCTTTGTCTTGTCATTCCTTGCTCCTTGGTGGGTAGAGGGTGAAATAGATTTCTAATTTTCTAATACATTCCTCTAGATCAATTGGTGATAGATTATCTCCCTTGGATGTTGGTAATGAGGATATTGTCTTTATACTCTTTGTCATGAGAATGTTGACCATCGTAACAAGGCTATCTAAATGAGTTTGCCTAAGAAAATTGTTTCCATAAGGCAGATTTCCATAGGAATATGGTCCAAAAGAATGGTGACCCTAAGAATGATTGTCTTCTTATCTTCTTTATTTGTCTTCATTATGAATAGGATAATGACCTTGCTAATTTTCTTTCTCATGTTGAAACTTTTCATAATCCTCATTAATAGGTTAATCATGAGTCTCCACTCTATGGGGTGTATTACTAGGCTGAGAATAAAATGACTTGTAGAATGGATCACAACCATGGGGTCCTTCTCTGGTGTTGAGGCTTGAATTACACCTTGAATTACACTCTTAACCTTAGTATGTATGTAGGTGCCTTATTTACTATATATGAAACAACCCTTGAATGTCACGTGAAGGATGACCATCTTGGTTGTAACTCCTTGCATGTATTTTTTCAGATCTATATTTTCATGTATAATCGAAATCCTTCAAGATGGTGCCCTATTGGGGGTGGTTGGGATTGTAAACACCTGAATGTCTCTCGATCTTCATTTACTATGATTTCTTCATTCAAGAAATGTGTGATCATTAATATTCAAGACATTGATTGTTATTGGCTATCTAAGATGTAACCTAAAATCTTGTACTAGTTTCGTGAAAATTGAATGTCATTTTCTATTATTTTTTATTCAAGAAGAATGTAGACTGTAGTAGTTTTTATGACTATTTTCCTTCTATTGTCTACAAATGCAACGTGATTTTATGTACGGTAACAATTTTGTTGAAGATTATTTACTATTTTCTATCATTTTCTAAGTCAAGAAATCTATTGTTGAATTATGAGTATTTAGAGTAGAATTTTTGTCTTGGCTATCATTCTTATTTTGTTATGGTAAATAGACCAATACACTTTGGGAATCCTACCTGGTTCATGTTGCATTACACTCACAATTTAGTTGTCAAGCCTAGAAGAAGGAAACTTGCAAGAGAGTGATGGTGGTTATGTAATTGATGATGAGAGAAAGGTGTCATTTTCCATGAAGATGTAGGAGATATGCCTTTTTTTTGCATAACAAAAGCTTCAATATATGCTTCATGAATTCAATGCATTTTTTAATCTTCAGTCATTTAGTGCACTTCTATAAGTGGAGAGAGTCAGGTCATCCATGCATGAAAATGCCCTACATTCAAGTTGTTTGAAGGTAGACAAGCATTCAAGCCATTTCGAGGTAGATAAACATTCAGGTATTTCAAGGTAGACATGCATGTAGATTCTTGCAATTCAAGTAGTTATGGAAGTTTCCTTCGATTTGGATGTTCAAGCTATTATGGAAAATAAGAAGACAACTAACAGAAAAGGTCCCCACCAACGAAGAAGAAAGATCAAGAGCAATTCCAAGGGAATAGAATGATGGGGATGGATTGATAGAAATAGTCATTAAAAGAAGAATACGGAGATGTAGAAGAAGATAAGATAAAGATAAAATCAAAGAAGAAATAGAAGGCTATCCACTTTTCTTTTTGGGGAAAAGAATAAAGTATTTTTAGAAGTATCTTGAAAGGCAAAAATTTCAGGAATAGCCTCATCAGTTTCATGAATAACCTAAAGTGCAAAAGTGTCAAGGACCTACAAAAATGATAGGAATAACGTGAACTATAAAAAATTACTAGAGACACCTTTATAAGAAAGAGAAATAATGAATATAGGAATTTTCAAAAAATACCTATGAAAGAGTTTTTCAACTAGCCTGGACTATATAAATTGCAAGAATAATCTAATTATCATAGGTTGAAAACCTACTACTTCATCATTGCAAAAGTTAGGAGGTTGGATGAAAGAAAAGTAGGTCATTTACAAACTACATGCATGTTTCATCATGGGTAAATCTAAGAAGAAGCAAAAGAGATGCAAATTCTACTTTGAGCATATACATATCTTAATAATTATTTGTATATTTATGAGTGGAAGAGAAAAATCCTACAAGTATTTTTGTATGATTGATTTATGTATGCAATTTAATTGTATTTTCAAGAAACTTTCTTTAGCAAAGCAAGGAAGGATTCGGGTTCAAGGATGGATAGAGCAAGCAAAAAGTTGAGTTCTTTTGAGAATATACTTAATGATGCTCATGAGTGAATGGCATGATGATCATGAAGGTTGAAAAGTTAAGTATTGTTCAAGTATGCAATGTGTTTAGAGATTGCCTAGAGCAATTGAGAAGCTCAATGAGAAGTATGAAGATGTTCTAGTTCTAGATTTGGATTCAAGTTCAAGTGACGATGATGATTGCTACCCTTTACCTATGCTTTTGCCAAAGATTAAGATCGAGGGAGTGAGAAATGATAAGAGCCAAAGCATCTAAGGATCCTCGAGTGCCCCAAACCCAATAAAGGAGCTTACCAAAGTGCTGGAAGTTTGGGTATATTGGGATTTGGCTGGAGGGAAGGCTTAGGGTTTGAATTAGCAGTTGATGGTAAAGCAGGAGGTCAAGTCCAGGGTTTACGGAAAGAAGAAGGAGCAAAGTGATTTTGATTGAATTTTCAGAAATTAAAATTGAATTGCTTTGTACCAAGGTTACCATTAACCAAAAATTATTGCAATCGCTTTTCTCATCCGCGAAGTTTATCCTCCGCATCATACACTAAAGAAATTGCATCCTCCAAAGTCTTTAGCTTGAACATATTCACTTCCACATAGAAGTGACCAAGCAAACCGAACACGTACTTGTGCTTGTGGGTTGCCTCTCAAGAACATCTTCAAACATTCAAAGTTGAAGTAAGGCACTCCAGAAACGCTCAGTGTATTGCGGGATGGATTCACGATCTCTTTGTTGCAGGAGATCCCGCTATTTGATAGCTTTCTCATGGAATTGAGGCGGAAGGAAATTCTACAAGAATTTCTTTTGAAAGACTTCCCAAGTAGAGGGACAATCAACACTCTTGCGGACAACAGTCCACCATAATGATGCTCTGTCTGCTAGATGGTTAGTGATGCATTTAAGTTTATCTTTTTCAGCATATTGCTCTTCATGAAAATAGTCATCAAACTAACTAGTGAAAGCAAGAACAATTTTTCCATCACGTTGCCCATTAAAAGTACAGAATTTAAAATTTCTTTTAATTATCCTGGCCTCTTTCCTAAGAGCTTGTGCATCGAGCGTCGCATCAATAGTACGTCCAATGGCATCTTCAAGTTGCGCTCTGTCTTGCTCGACAGTGAATTGTTGAAGTGCAGCCAATTGTGCTTGCAAGTTTTGACATTCCCTTCACTCTTCTTGAAGTTGCATCATGATCAGATCCAATTTCTGTTCCATAGTCGGCTCTGGCAAATCGCCTTCGCCCATAAAATCATCAATGTTATGATCCGACATCCTGGATTTGATTAAAAATCTGTCACTCGTCCTCTAGTCATGTGTGAATAACATCACCACGAACTTGCTTTGTTTATTAGTATGCTTTTGCTTTTGCGATCTTGCTTTTCTCAGGTACGGCGACCGGTCTTCTTCCAAGCAAAATAGTCTTCCGCATAGAATACACGTGACAACCTACTTGCTGTAAATTCATTCAGTCAAGTTGCAGGTAGGAACATGGGCTTATTGAAGCTTCAAAACCGGTTCGGGAGAACCACAATATGAACATTTGCTATGTCAAATAATTGGTAGTTAAGCTTTAAGCTTAAGTTAAGCTTATTAGCTTAAAGCTTTGTAAAAAAAGCTTTAGTAATTTGTTGAATCAGCACAGGACGGCAGCATGCGTTTGCTGGAGTACATACTCCCGCCACAATTCGTCAAGTTGGAGAGGCTTGTCCCTCTTTTAAGCTTATCAAGCTCGTATTAACTCAAACTTTATAAACTCTTTTTTCATGCTTCTCTCTATGAGAAAAATGACTTGTAAAGGGACTTCTTGAGTGGTCCTCTGCCTACTGCGAGAGGTCCTTCATGATCAGAGGGTACAAGAGGGGGTTCTTCACCACCAGAAACATGCCTATGTTGTCAATTTGTCGTCAGACAGCTTGTAGAGCCCATTCATTCCAGGAGCTTCACCTTTGTGCGAGATGGCAAGCGATTGGAAGCTCTTGATCTCAGCTTATCTTTAATACGAATGATGCACAGATCGGATGCTATATGCATACGTAGTGAATGTCGGAAGGTCCCCAAGAACAAAGAACTCTACAAACATTCATAATTTCTTTTAGAGTGATTGCATGTAATGTGCATCCCAAGAATATATGAGGCTTGTCCCATGTCCTTCATCTCAAAGCTCTTCTTGAGCTAATCTTTCAAGGCATCTAACTAATCATTAGCACTTGCATCAATCAACATATCATCCACATAGAGAATCAAAATCATAAGGCTGCCATCACAAGCCTTCTTTGTATATAAACATAAATCCATATCACTATGGGAATATCCTTATGAATGCATAAAAACATCAAACGTGTGGTACCATTTCCTAGGTGCCTATTTAAGGCCATAAAGGGTCTCTTTCTCAATCTGTACACTAGGTAGTCCCTACCAGTTTTTGCAAAGCCCTTAGGTTCCTCCATGTAAATCTCATCATGCAAGTCCCCATATGAAGAAAAGCCATCTTGGCATACATCTAATAAAGATCCAAGTCAAGTTGAGCAACTAAAGCTAGTACCAAATGTAGGGTAGTCATCTTCACAACGGGAGAAAAAACGTCATCAAAGTCCACACCATGCTCCTGCTTTCAAACCCTTAGTAACCAATCTGGCCTTATATGCTGGCTTAGGGTGTCCAAGGGTACTTTTCAACTTGTACAACCGCTAGCATAGCAAAGCACGCTTACCATTAGGCAAAGGAACCAAATCCCACGTATTATTTTTTTGTAATGAGCCATACTTTGACTGCATGGCCCTCTCCCAAGAGTGACTATCACCTCTGCACATGACCTCATCATAAGTAAGAGGCTCACTAGCATATGTCACCATAACATAATCCATAGAGGGCTCAAACTGTGCAAGATATCGTCTATTTCTAGTAGACCACCTCAAAATAGGCTGAGGGGAGGGAAAGTGTAATGGGTATTTGATAGGATTAAAAGGAAATTTGAACATTGGAAATCTATTGCCTAGACACTTCATGTAAAGCTTAAAATCCTAAAGATCTTCATCTATCCCACCATCAAATTCTACTTGCCATTGATACAATGTAACAAGACCATGCAAGAGGTTTGGGATGAGTTAATAAGAGATCTATTGTGGAGCAAATATGGAAAGAGCAAGTATGTTTCTCCTATTGGCTTAGATCAATTGAAGCACAGAATGGAAGAAGGGGGATTGCACCTTATAGATTTGGAGGGAAGCTGATGTATTAAGAGTTAAGTTGTTCATCAATTTCAAGAACAAAAGATTCCCTGGTCACGCATGATAATTAGCATTTTGTATCAACTTAATCTAAAATGGTGTCTTAGCTAGGGACTCATTGTTATAGATTTGGCTTTGACACAAGCTTTGTTTCATGTTCGAGTGCAGGAGGGTATTTTGCATTGCTTGCTAAGATCTTGGAAGAATATTTTATCTAGGGATATTATGATCTACAGGAAGGTAGAATTGATTAGAGAGGACAATGTATATTGGAGCTAGAGCATACAACCCCCCTTAGCCATAGCTCAAAGAATAGGTTTGTCTTTGGTAAGAAGGGGAATATACAAGTCAGGACATTGGCTTTCTAATGATGGGGAGGTTTTAAGGGTGGAGAAAGGCTTGAGAAAGTGGAATCTTAGTAAGTACTTTGAACCCGCATGGAGTTTTGTTGAACAAATGGTTGGTTCAATGAAATCAACTCCTCTAGAAATGGCTAGCCCCACAAAGGATTGATGATTGTACTAGGGGGGAGAAGAGCTTTCCCAATTACTACAAAAAGAGGCAATAGGAAGCTTTTTTTTTACAAGGCACCAAATGTGGATAGTGTCAAGAAGACTTGAGGTTTGGAGATTGCACTACAAAGATTAACCAAGGTTCTGAGAGCGATCTTGGAGATTAAGTGTGACCGCTTAATGTTAGAGTGCTATCATGGGTACCTTCAATATAGCCAACAAAATTCAATGGATGGGTATGTCAGATGGCAAGTGTAGGTGTGGGATTATGAAGACCATGGAGCACAATTTTATTAACAGGTGTATTTCCAATCAAGCTTGGATGTTCATTCTATCAAGAAACACGGAACTAGAGCTAGTTGGCTATGGTGGACGCAAATCATAGAAATGATACATGATAGAGAGAAGAGATTGTAACTCAAGAGAATTAGGTTCCAAGATAGATTAGCATGGACTCATAAACACAATCTTGGGTGACTCAAACTAAAAGTACCATTTTCTCAAAAATGAGTGTCAACAACTACATGCCTTTATAGCTTTTGGATAGTAGCACTATACCTCACTGTGCTTATGGGATTCTGTCATCTCTTCCTAGAGCATACATCATATGTCTATCTTCTATGGGCATACATATTAGGCATCATTTGCTATTCTCAACACCCCCCCTCAAATGATGAGTCTCTACCCTTGTTGGCTTTTGTTGAGAATCAGCAATCACACTCAAACAGCCTCTTTGTATGGAGTCTCAGGGTCAAGGACATGCAGGCTAACTTATCCCATATGCACAATGGTGCCTACTGCAGTTTCCTACTTTCCTATAAAGCATTGTACTTGCTTCCTTTCTTAATGCAATGATAGTACTCTTTTCATTTCAGTAAAGTGTCAATGTCATTGTCCACATACACAAGATTGTGTTTATGAGTCCAAGTCTCAATCTTGGAACCTAATTCACTTGTGTAACAAACAGTGTCCTTTCCATCATGAGTCTACACTTATTTCTTCATCCTCCATAGCTTCCGGTTTTGCCATGCTCTAGATCCCGCATTTCTCACATGGTATCAGAGCCCAGTTGGGCATGGCACTGCTTGTCTAGCCTCTCTTGATTCCTTTCAACCTCAGTCTAGCTCAATGTCAGCTCATGACTTCATCTCCCAACTCTACTCTCACTGAAGCTTCCATGGCAGCCAAAGCCAGCAGCACCCTGTCAGATTGAACTGCTTATATCTCACGCCACAGGTCAAATCTCTTGGAGCTTCCTTCTGGAAAAGTATTCCCCAACTCATAAAGCTTCCCTGTATCACATCAATCCAGGATATTGGACCATCTGGAGCTCAGCATTGTGAAAATCCCCAATCTCTACTCTGTGTCTACCATAGCCAGACAGGACCTACCTTGCTTGGAGCTTCCATAACTCTTCAACCAGGCCATTTCAGCCCACGATTTCTTCTGGAGAGTTGTTCCTCTGCTCAAGGCGCTTCATCGTGGCACGATAATCGATGACATTGCTGCTCCCTGGCTTTAGCATTGCGCAAATCGTGGATTCCTGTCAGAAATGTGCTTGCTGATGTTCAACGTGTCTGTGTGCTGCATACTGACCACGATTTTGATCATCATGATAGGGCTTTTGTAGCCCATGAAATCAGCTTCCTAGGCATATAAAAAGTTTTGAAAATGATCCACTGTAGCTCTTGCAATCAGCAAAAAACCAGGCCCCTGTCTCAGAAACCCTAATTCCACCATAGCCAAAAGCTTCAAAATCTTGACATTTTTCATTGTTTCTCTCACTGAAGTTATCAACAGTGATTTTAATCACTGAGCAATACTCTCTGAAGTTCGTTAAAGTACTGTCACTCAGATCTGAAGGCATCAGCATCAAATCAAGAAGGGGAAGATTACTTGGAGTTACTTGGAGTAAAAAGACTTTTGCAGATTTGGTATTCATTGACACTCAGTTAGTGCTTTTTAGCACTTGTGTCTCTCAATCAATTCTTCTGTTGCTCAAATCTAATAAAGTCTGAAGTTGATTTGCTACTGTTCTCGTAAATCTAACATGGGCAAAGACTCTCCAAATGCTCGATTCAAAGGAGTCGGATTCCACACTTGGCAAACCCGCATCAAGCTCATCCTGATGAAGAAGGGTCTCTGGGCCATCACAAATGGCAAAGAGAAGAAACCTCGGGACGCGGACCTTGCAACTACTTGGCAAAAGAATGATGACAGAGCTCAGGCCATTATCAAACTGGAGCTAGACGACAGTTATATCCATCATGTGGATAACTGTGAGACCTCACAGGATACATGGAAAAGACTTGACACCCTGTTCGGTGCACAATCTAAATCATCAAAGTATGGTCTCCTAATTGAGTTCTTCAAGCTTGAAATGAAGTCCAGCACATCACTTGCCACACATCTTAATTACATGGAAGGACTCCTAACCCAACTTGCAGGAATCAACATTAAAATGGATGAAGATGTTTGCATCGGTGTTCTACTTAAGAGCTTGCCTCCTGAATACAATAATGTATCAACAACTTTAATCAACATGCCAAATCCTGAACTTGTTGATATTCAGGCATCACTGTTAGAAGAAGAAAAGAAGCTAAAAACTAAAGAAGAACCAAGTACCTCTAGAGATGAGCATGCATTATATGTTGGCAACAGGTACAAAGGCAAGAAGGATCAGCTCTTCTATGACTTCTGCAAAAGGACCGGACACACCGAGAAGTTCTGCCACGCAAGAAAGAGATCCCAAAAGGCCTATCTAGTAGCAGTCAAAGAAGAAGAAGAAAATGAAGCAAAGGAAGAAGATGAAGATGAAGACCACCAGGATCGGAAGGACAAGACTCATCAGTCCTTGTACTCTCATAATTCTGATAGACTGTTTTAATAGCCTTGTATTTTCCTTGCCTTAATGCTTCCTGCCATAAGCTTTGTAAACTCCTTATGTAACTTGGCATTACAGTCCCTGTACACTTTGTGAGGCCCCTGTTACAGCCTCTGGATGTCCACCATGTTTATGGTACCCACACTTAGCTTTTTCTGCAACAGCCTCTGGTGTTTTGCCATGTCTGTGGTATGCCCACACTTTGCAGGTGGTTCTCATTACAGCCTCTACACACTTTGTGCCTTTCCTAGTTGTGATTGAGGAGGGGTGTTGAGAATCAGCAATCACACTCAAACAGCCTCTTTGTATGGAGTCTCAGGGTCAAGGACATGTAGGCTAACTTATCCCATATGCACAATGGTGCCTACTACAGTTTCCTACTTTCCTATAAAGCATTGTACTTGCTTCCTTTCTTAATGCAATGATAGTACTCTTTTCATTTCAGTAAAGTGTCAATGTCATTGTCCACATACACAAGATTGTGTTTATGAGTCCAAGACTCAATCTTGGAACCTAATTCACTTGTGTAACAAACAGTGTCCTTTCCATCATGAGTCTACACTTATTTCTTCATCCTCCATAGCTTCCGGTTTTGCCATGCTCTAGATCCCGCATTTCTCACAGTTTGCCCCCCCCCCCCCCCCCTACATGATGACATGGCCCAGGAGACTAGCTCTTTGGGAGCCTAGTCAAGTTAAGGCTTGAAACTTTACGTCTTTGTTAGTAAGGGCTTTTACATCCACTATGGGAAATGTTTTTTTTTTTGTTCTTTGGTAGCCTAGTCAAGTTAAGGCTTGAAATTTTACGTCTTTGTTGGTAAGGGCTTTTACATCCACTATGGGAAATGTTATTTCTTTTGTTGTTAGGCAGTGGAAACAATTTCTTTATCTTCTTTTTGGTGGTTGTCTTTGGCCTTTGATCTAGTCTTCATTCTTTGTTGGTCTTCATGATACTCTTCCTCTTCTTATCGTACTAGATCTTTTTGGACTTGTTTGTCTTCATGCTCCTTATATTTGTCTTGTTCTTCAGTCTTGAAGCTCTTTGCTTCTTTGATAAGATACTTGGGATACATAGATTTTGGAATCCCATTTGGTTTGTGAGATCATTACATAGCTTTGGGCATATATGTGACTCTGGCTCATGGCTTGACAATACATTGGCATTGGAGTTTCTTTTGAAATCAAATGACATCTTCTCTTTGAAACACAAGAAGGTCTTACCGATTGGCAGTCTCGCTTGAAATTTAAGAAATTTATAGAGAACCAAAGTTTGCATAGAAGAAGCAAGGTGACCCTAAGGGGCATGTCAATCCATTGGATTATGGAGATGCCGTAAAGAAGATAGGTAATGCAAAAACTTACACTAATTTGGGGCACTTCCATCTTCTTGGACTAATGAACCTTGGGAACCACAACCCAAAGCACCCCGTTCTTCATGTTAACCTTGATGCCTTCCAAGAACAGTTCCAAGAACAGTGTCCTTAATTCTGCATCCTTAGCCACCATCTCTCCTCGTCCAAGTCTAATTTCCTCTTTGATTATCTCTCTTTCTTGTCTAGCTTGTCATCATAAACCTGGTCCAAACTCACCAACCTTTCTTGGCAAAATATGGATGTGAACATGGGGTATTGTCTGGTCCTGTATCGCCTAATTTTGTCTCTCAGAGCAGCTGCTCGTTGGGTTGCTTCCTGGGCAGTGCAATTTGCAACACGCTAAGCAAAATTTTGATGAGACATGACCTCCATTGATGCTTGATGTACCTTCTCTTGTGCTTACAGTTGCTTGGCCTGAGCTTTCTTCATAGCCATTTTTTCTGCTTATTGATGTGCCTGAAAAAGCCTCTTTAGCAGCTTGGCTAGCTTCATGTTACTTATTGAAGGCTTGGTCAGTTTTCCCTTGCTGTGCATTAGCTTGTGTAGGTGCAAGGGGATGGCCTGGTTGTTGTTGGCTTGCTACTTTCTTTGCTTCCACACATTTTGCAGTAAGCCACAAATCAGTGGTTTCATCATCCATTAAATCTGTAAATCGGGGCGACACAATGCATTTTGAACTGACAAGTACATGATCAGAAACAACATGCCTCAAATTTACAAAAGCACAGGAGAGTTCAGTGGTAAAAAATACCTCGCCTACACTAATTTTGTATAGTCCAAACATGTAGTAATATTTCCCTTCCTATGATGTCTCATTGTGCACAGACATAGCCGCTACGCATAAGAAGGCAGGAGAGGTACAAGGTATAGGATTGAGAAGAGAACAAGAAGAAGAAGAAGCCGAGCACAAACAAGAAAAGCCGTAAAGATGCTAGAACTAGCTTGCTATGGTTGTGATACCATGTCAAGAAACACGAATCTAGAGCTAGTTGGCTATGGTGGATGCAAATCACAAAACTAATACATGATAGAGAGAAGAGATTGTAACTCAAGTGAATTAGTTTCCAATATAGATTAGCTTGGACTCATAAATACAAACTTGAGTGACTCAAGCTGAAAGTACCATTTTCTTAAAAATGAGTGTCAACAAGTACATGCATTTATACCTTTTAGATAGTACCACTGTACCTCACTGTGCTTATGGGATTCTGTCATCTCTCCCTAGAGCACACATCATATGTCTATCTTCCATACAAAGCCACTTATGGCATAGTCTCTATGGGCATACATATCAAGCATCATTTGTTATTCTCAACACAGTCTACCTCATCTGCCGCCTCAATTAGAGTCTGAGACAAGTAGTCTGGAACTTTGTATTCTTGGGGGGGAGGGGATAAAAGGAGACATGTTAGAAGTGTCAATGTGACACACAATCTGCATTACTACTTTACATGAAATTTGAAAAGCTAGGACTAACAGTGAAATGAACTTAGCCTAGACTGAATTAAAATGATAAGAAAATCAACAAACAAGAATTGAATTTGTTGGCCGTAGCCATTTCATAGATAAAAATGTATTAAAGCTATAGCACAATGAAGCCATAGCTAGAAGAAATCAAAAGTATAATGAGAATCATGGATGAGAGGCTGCCGTAAGAAATCCACCTCTTGCTATGGTGGGCATTGAGTATTCACCCTCAGTGTTGGTGGGGAAGGCAAAAACCCTCAAGCTCCAAGAAATGAAGTTTACAAGCCTACTAAAAGCTGTTTACAATTGCACACACTTGCCTTTTATACTCCATCCCCAATTAAGCTAATTTCCACTAAGCTAAAGGTTGTAAAAAATATTTTATTACAATCCAACCCTATCCAAAAGTTTTGTCCTCAAAACTTAAAGACAGAAAAGGTAAATGAATGGTAGAAATGAATAGAAAAGACCCAATGATGTAGTAGCCTTTTGGAAGCCTCATCAAGATCAAACAGTGAATTTCAAAAATTTCATAGGGTAGTTGTAGAAAATGGCCCATAACTTTGGATAGATATGTCAAATTGGTACATATGAGGTACAAGACTAAAGTATACTTCAGTAGATATCCATCCATGCCTTCAAAATACAATTTTGACATTAGTATGCCAATTATTTTGAATGCAAAAATTTTATACATCAAGCTTTCCACTGCCCAATGAGCTAATATCCTCTTGGAGAGGCCATGAAAATTGTTTCAAATATGAAGCATGCTTCCAAGAATATTCTTCCATAGGCAATCCCTTCCATTTAATAAGTTATTCCATGATAATAGGATTCCTTAGAGCCTACTACTTGCCAATAATCCTCTCAAGTTCATAGATGATTAACCCATCCTCATCAAGGGGAGGTAGTTCTTTAAGAACTCGAATATCACAGCCAATGTACTTTTTGAGCTAAGAGACATGGAGAACATTGTGAATACATGTGGTTGAAGGTAAATCAAGTTGGTAGGCAAGATCTCCAACTTTTCTTGAAATTTCATATGGACCATAATAGCGTTGAGCAAGCTTATTATGTCTACCTTTAAGAGAAGCATAACGAGACTTAGGAACTTTCAAGAAGACCAATTCTCCCTCTTGAAAGTCCACATGCCTTTGCTTATCATCAGCATAAGATTTCATAGTCTATTGTGCCTTTCGAATATTTTCCTTCCATTGCTTGATTAGGGCCTCAATCTTTTCTAGTTCATCCTTAGCAAGGGGATTTACTTCATCATGAAACAATACTGAAGGTACTTAAACCTTGTAGCTATACAAAGTCTCAAATGGTAACATGCCTATACTCATGTGGTATGTGTTATTGTAGCAAAACTCTGCAAGATAAATCCAATAATTTGTGTATCATAGCAAAATTGTCGCAAGTAGACTTCTAACTACTTATTGACTCTTTCAGTTTGACCATATATTTGTGGGTGGTAAGCTATACTTGGAGTTAATTTTGTTTCCATGGAAGTAAAAAGGTGTTTTCAAAAATTACCCACCATGAATTTTGTCTCTAGCAGAAACAATCTTCATAAATAAACCATGAAGTTTGAAAACTCCTTCCATGAATTGATCTGCTTGTTTGGCTAAATGCTAGACTTTGGTGGGTATAAAATGGGCTGATTTGATCAGACAATCAACTATAACAAAATTGCTATTCCAATCCTACTTAGTGGTGGGTAATCTTGTCATAAAGAATTTTTCTTATTTTTAAGAAAGTTGGGATAAAGTCCATGCTGTCAGTCCATTTACTATGTGGAATGGGTAATGGGTTGAAGTAGACCACTAGGCAACAAATTGGGATCTTTGTTTTGTTGGCATGGTAAACACTTCATCACATATTCTTTGGCATCTTTCCCAAGTCCTTTCCAATAAAAGCATTTATGGATCTTATCAAAGGTTTTAAATAACCCAATATGTCATACCAAAGGAAAAGAATACATCTCCTGTAAAGATCCTTTGCTTAAAAGATACCTGAGGAGTCAAATACACTCTACCTTTGAACCAAAAAATTCCACTTTACCACTTGAAATTGGAAAATTCGTATTCATTGCCTTGCTACAATTTCTTCATAATGTTGGTTGTTTGCTCATCTAACAAACATTCTTCATGTATCTCTTGGATCCAATCTTTGTAGAGAGTAGAAATAGTAAAAATGAAACATATCCATATCCTAGATAATACATCTACCTCTACATTATCCTTGCATGCCATATAAGAGATCTCAAAGTCATATCCTTGTAATGCAGCTAACCACCTTCTTTGCTTAGGAGATAGGTTAAACTGTGAAAGAAAATACTTCAACACTTGGTAATCACTTTTGACTTTGAAATGGCTACCATAAATATAGTGATGCCACTTCTTAATGGCATGAAGTATAGCTAATATTTCTTGTTCATAGATATAGAGTTCCCTTTCTTGAATTTTCAACTCATCAAAGCTCTTCGTTGCTGTAGCATCCAAAAAGAAAGCATCTTTCTTTAATCTATTAGTGAGAGGAGCTGCTAAATGGGCATAATTCTTAATGAATCTTCAATAGAAAGAGGATAGTCCTAGAAATCCTCTCAATGAAGTAGAATTTTGTGGTATGGGCCAATATTTAATGCATTGTACCTTCTTTGGATCCATCATGATTTCTTTCTCACCCACAATATGACCCAAATATTCTACCGCACTAGCCATAAAAGTACACTTTCTTTCCTTTTGCAAAAAACTTGTGTTGCCTCAATGTAAGGACTACACAGACATGCTATAAATGATCCTCTCTATTCTTATATATATAAGAATATCATCAAAGAATATAAAGACAAATCTATACAAGAATGGCTGTAAAACCTTGTTCATAAGAGCCTAGAATGTAGCACATGCATTAGAAACCCCAAACAGCATAATTAAGAAGTGGTAGAGACCCCTTTCTATTCTAAAGGCCATCTTATACTCATCACCTTTCTTCATCCTGATTTGGTGGTAGCCTGACCTCAAGTGAATCTTGGTAAACACCTTTGCATCCTTGAGTTCATCCAATAAATCATAAATACGAGGGATTGGATACTTGTTCTTTTTAGTGCTCTTGTTGAGGTCCCTATAATCAATGCGGGTGATTGGGTACTTGTTCTTTATAGTGCTCTTGTTGAGGTCCCTATAATCAATGCACATTCTGTAGGATCCATCTTTCTTCTTAACAAGTAGTACTAGAAGCAAAGGATTGATTGACTAGGCTGAGTAAATCCCATTTACAACAACTCTTGAACATGTTTCTTGACTTCTTCTCTTTCATTCTTTGACAACCTATAAGGGGGTTGGTTGATAAGTTTAGTATTAGGTGTCAAATCAATAGGATTGTCCACTTATTTCTTAGGTGGTAATGGTGTAGGAGGTTGAAATATATCTTTAAATTCTTCCAAAAGTTTATAAAGACATGGATCACACTCTTCAAAAGATTGCTGGTTTCATCCACCTTTGAGAGGAAAAGTGTGAAAATACAAGATGTTGCATTGATTTCTCTCTTCATTTTCTTTTTGTTGATTACTTTCATTTATTTTCTCTCTATGAAATTAAGTGTTACTTGTAAGTAAACTCCATAAACATCCGATTAAGATCCAAGGTAGACTTTCCAATCTTCTTAAGCCAATCACATCCAATAATGATGTCTATAGGACCCATGCCTAGGATAATCAAGTCCATTATAATGGTGCAAGACTAATATAGCTCAATGGGTATTTAGAGGCATATCTCCTTGCTCAACTCTTGAGCTCCATTAGCTGCTTGTACCTTCAATGGAGGGTCTATTTCTTAAGGTAACAACTTCAACTCAAATAAGGATTTGGCATTAACAAAGCTATGTGTGCTTCTTGTATCAATAAGAATATGAGCAACCTTAGAATTAATTATGCCTTTGATCCAAAGTGTATTCTCTCTTTTACAACATATCCAAGCATCTTGGGATATAGAATATAGCATGGGTGAGTATGCAAGAGCTAAAGAATTATCCATTGATAATCCATGTTGATCAAATGGACCACCTAGATCGAATGGAAACTTGCTAACCAGCTCTAAATCCTCATGTACAAACTAATCATCATGGTCATGCACCTCATCACAAGTAAGAGCTGCCTCATCTTGTATTTGACCTTTCTCACAAGCTTCATCATCATCTGAATCTTCTATGATTACCATATTAAACTTTGCATTGGTAGCTTTGCAATTTTGTTTATGATTCGGTGACCATTTTTCTCCACATTTGAAACATATTTCTTTGAGCTTGTCATTAGAGAAGGGCTTGCTGCTAATGGTATTGGGTGACTATTTAACTCCACTATTAGCTCTCTTGAAATCTCCTTTTGAATTAGTATTATACCCAAAGTTGTTCCCTTATTTGAAAGTATATGTTGTAGGGTATATAAGAATCGTACTAAAAGTGTTTGAAGCCATGTTCTCACGTCTATAAGCCTCTCCTTGTTGGTCAATTTGAATGATAAGTGACTCCTACCTTGGGCTAAAAACAGCTCATTTTTCTTTTATATTTTAGGTTATAGCGTTCAATATACTATGTGGCCACATGTACATTCGCATGCTTTGATGCCCCCACCTCTGTTGAAAGGTTTAGATCTAATCCAAAAATATACTTATTCAACTTTATTGAATGAGAAATGTCCTCAACCTACATGAAAAGGTTTAGAAAGTGGTTGGAATACTTCCTAATCATAAAATATTTTCCCAATTTTCATCATGTCTCTCCACCATGTATATGTATATCCCTCTAAGTGTAAAGCTACATAGCAAATATTTGCCTCACCATGGCATGGATAGAGGGCAAAAGCCATTTTCAATTTATTAATCCATTCTTCAAGCTCCATTGGTGAGGGATTGTCCCCTTTGAATTGTGGTATGCTAATTTTCTCTTTGTACTCTCTATCACAGTGGTAGTAATGGTTGTTGTTGGGTAAACCAATTTATTACTACCTTCAAGAGAGATTATCCCATATTGGCTATCCATGGTTATTGTTATAAGATTACAGACCATTCTTCTTGTTGCCAAAAGAGTAATGACCAAGTGAGCTAGTTCCAAGTGGCTGATGACTATGAGGGGGCTGAATAGGTGAAATCATTTCCTCAATATCATCATCATGTTGCACTTTGTTCACTCTTCTTGAGTCTTCATGAAGGTGTTGACCTTGTCTATTCCTTGCATTAAACATTTTTTAGTATGGATAATAACTGTTTATAAAAAGAGTCACACCCATGAATGTCTTCTTCTTTTTTAGTATACTTTTCATGCTATCCATGATCTTTGGAAGAGTCAAATTTTGATCTTCCCCTATTTCAAGAGTTAGGAGGCTGAAATGTTTTCTTGACCACCTTCTTCATAGATTGAGTGTATAAACGGATGGGCTACCCTTGACTTTACATTGCTATTTGGAATTGATGCCCCATTATCATTAAAAGATGGAGCGCTTTGCCACTTATTATCGAAGTTGCTGAGAATGAAAATCATCTAATTGAACTTAGTATCCAACAATTGATTATGCTACCCAAACTTCTCCTAGTGATTGACCATTTGTCCAAATTTATCATCAATTGTTAGTTCAATTGAATGATATACTCATCCGTGCATTCAATCATATGATAAAGTTGTTGAAATTTGTTTCAATCATGTGATCCATTCACTTTAGACATATGTACCACATCAATAGGGTCTCTTGGCCATTGTAATTCTTCATGTATATTGTCATCATTCCCATCCTTTTGTCCATAATTTGTGACTCTAATGGATGACTTTATCTTTGCTTGATACTCAACTAAGTCTTCATTTATGCTCTCCAACATTTGCTCTTTCTTCTTATTCATAACCATTGGAATGGTTACGGTAAAAGAAAACCTATTGTTAATAAATGGGTTATAAACAAGAGTTGTATACCTTCAATCCTTGTATTTATAGGCTCAAAATGAAGCCTAATATGTGTAGGTAGGACAAATTTACTACAATTTCAAGTTACAATTTACTTCTACCTTTTTTACTACAAAAAAAAGAGAGGTGTAGATAGTCAAAAGAGAGGTGTAGGTAGTAAAAAGTTGCAATTTACTACAAAAAATGTGAGAAAAAAGGTAGTGTTCTAAAAAACAAGGATGCTTTACCTGGCTAAAATAAAGCTTTGGGCATTCAATGAATTGTTTCAAATCTTGATTAGAAACCAATGCCTTGTTTTACCCCAAACTAGAGACCAAGGATCCTCTAATTCTTGTCCAAATGCTTCAATCTTACTTTCTCATTACATGCTAAAGGTAAATAATAGTATTGAGAATGTATTTGAGTAAAAGTCCTATAAATTTTACATAAATTAAGCAAGATTTAGCTTATTGTCCATAAACTCCATGGCTAGGGTTTTAAAGAAGTTTCGAGAGGAGGAAATGGCTCAATGTCTGAAATAAAACAAGAGAATGCTTCCAAGAGCTTACATAAGTGAAAGCCCCTTGAAATCTTAAAGAATTTTGTAAAGATTCACTTTTGTCCTAAATACACAATAAGGGGGAGAAAGAAAATCACCATTGCTAAGCTTTGAATGAAGAAAGAGTGTTGCCAACTTGTTGGAGAGACTTCCTTGGATGCCAAGATCCAAGCTTTGAGAGGTGATAGGTGCTAAGAATCAAATTCAAGGCTCTCATACCATTGAAATGAACTTAGCCCAAATTGAATTACAATGACAAGAAAATCAAAAAACAACAATTAAATCGGCTAACCATAGCAATAACATAGATAAAAATTTATAAAATCTACAACACAATAACCCCATAGCTAGAAGAAATCAAAAGTACAATAAGAATCATGGACTATAGCTTGCTATAAGAAATCCACATCTTGCTATGGTGAGTGTTGAATATTCACCCTCAATATTATGGAGGAAGGCAAGAACCTTGGAAGTTCCAAGAAATAGCTATGTATACAAATGAGCTAAAAGATGTTTACAATACCTATTCTTGCCTTTTACACTCCAATCCCAATTAAACTAAATTTCCCTAAGCTAAAGGATGCCAATATTGTTTTATTGCAAATGGAATATTTGAAAACAAGAGGCTAGAGGCGAACTAGTCCATGGTTAGGAATGTGGTATGATGGTATTGGTATATTGCCAAGCTTCTAGGTCACATTGGCCAAATAGATCCGACCAAAGTAAGCTTTATGCTGAAGTGAATGGCCTATTTCATAAAGCAGGAAATATTTATCACTATTTTCATTAATACTACTATCTTTTGGTGTCCGAGTTATAGTTTTTGTATTTAAAGCTACAAGGAATTGTGCCCAAGTGCACAAGGCTTTATGCTAAAGCTCTTGAGACGACTTTAAAATAGAAGAGACTCTTTTTGGTAGTGAAGTAGCACAAGTAATATCATGATGAGATATCAATATTAAAAATTCAAGTACAAAATTCTCATTAAAGTATATATTTTTCTTTCAATAAAAGATTTTAAGGTGTCAAAAGATCCTCTCTTTAATGCAATAGATTTTCAAGGTGCCAAGACTCCCCAATCGGGTCAAGCAAATCCAGACTTGTCCAAACTTGTCCATCCTTGGGATTAGTTGAACTCAGCCAGCCATACCCGAGGGCCCAAAATTAAGGTTTAAATCGACAAAAAACAAAGTAATGATTGGAAGTTTACGGCCCGTACATCCAAGAAGGCATTTGGTACAATGGTAACTTGAACTCGTGTTATACAACTGCAATCTGCAGTCATTGTGGTGCATCATTACAACTATTCGCAAGTTGCAATAGATGTTGGTTCTATACCATTCACAATCTCAATTGAATCTCACAATTCATCCGGAAGATTTACAGGGCTTTCGACAGGACCTTCTCTCCCGTCCTTCCGAAAATTGAAACAAATTTGTAAAATGCCGTAGTCCATCGACTGTCTAATGAAGCACCTTGAGCAGGACCAGCTGGTCCCGATGAGATGCAAGTCACTGTGTCCCCCCTGCATTCACGTGTACAACTTACCAGACATCACGCAGGTATCTTCCATCAGTTTGCAGTTGTTTCACCATTGCCTCGGCCTTATTGCTGTCCGCAGAAGCCTGGAATTTTTTTGCTCGCATGGTCAGATTCACAGGGTGAGTCTGTTGAAGTAAGAAAAGTTTCAAACATCACACACCTGTTCCTGAATTAAAGTATGAAGAGTTCTGTGTACATCTCTAGCCATGCCCTTAGCATCCCCACAGACATAAAGATAGCCTCCACCTGACAAGATATTCCAGAACGTTGCTGCCTGCAGGTACAGAAAGGTACAGAGCATTCTAATGTCAAACGGCGAAACATATAAAAGAAGACGATCAGAAGCTTTGCCCAGTGCGAGTTCTAACCTGCTCCATGATTTTATGTTGAACATACTCTTTTGTGGGACCCTCCCTTGAAAACGCCACAAAGAGTCCAGATATCACCCCGTCCTCCAGGAATTGTTCGAGTTCATCCTCGTAAATGTAATCCTGTAACATCTCAAGCTGAATCCAAACTTCCAGAGAAGAAGGAAATACATCTTCCCGGACCACAAAATCGACAAAAAAACTCACATGCTGCCGATTTCTGCAGCCAAAGAAAAGTAATGCTGGCCCCAGCGATTCACCGGATTTTTTCAGATAAGCTCTTTCCTGAAAAAAGGCAGTGATAGTAAGTTAATGGCTTGATTAGGTCCCCATAACAACGTTGAAATACTGTTGATGATCGTTAGAAACAGGAAAAGGTATCCACCTGCATGAAGCCCCTAAATGGTGCAAGACCAGTACCAGGACCAATCATAATGATAGGAACTGAAGGATCAGTTGGAAGCTTGAAATTTGACTGCCTCACGAAGATGGGTGCCCAGCTGCACTCATCCTTTACTTCGCTTGCTGGCAAAGAGTTCTAATATTGCGGAAAGACACAGGCTGACATAAGAGACAGGCCGTAAACAAGTTAAACTTAGCCAGTAAATAGCCTTTTCACTTGCCTTCATCCACGTAGAGCAGACCCCTCTATGGAACCGACCAGTCGGGCTCACTCCATACACAAGAGAACAGGTGACATGGATCCTATCAGGTGCAAACCTGCAAGTACAAACATATGCAGTCTGTTATGCTAGGTGTGGGTCTAAGTGGACAAGCATACTGACAGTTTCTCCATTGCGCATGCCTTGGTGAAGAAGAGATGGAATAATAGCGGGCCTGAAGACGAGGTGAAACAGATGCAAAAAAGACGCCAAGAGTAGGTTTGGCAGAGGGGAACTCTGCCATGACTTCCAAAAGACTCCTTTGGTTAGCTGTAATCCATTGCTGATACTCATCCTGCTTCCGAAAAGCAATAAGCTATGTAAATACAACAAGGATGACTCTGAGCAGACTACAACACTGACAAGCTATTGAAAGCTCAAACCTTGCCGAGGGGCGAAGCCAGAAACTTCAATCGGTCCTTTTCAGCAGGATCAGAGGCGTGAGCTGCTAGAGCTGCAAGTGCCGTCTGTAATAAAGCATCAATCATGTCAGTTAACTACCCACAAATTTTAAGTAGCAAAACAGGACAACCATGAAAAGGAAGTGACTTTTAGTACCTTTCTTGGAGGGGAGAGCAAATCTGCATATCGAGCCAGAGCAGTGCGTAGGTCACATGGCCCAGGAAATGGTGGTGGCAAAGAGCCACCACCAATTGCCGAACCATCTTCTGATTCAGAATAGAGAGAAAACTTGGTGTCTAGACAGTACCCGAGTAACTTTGCTGCCTCCTCAACATTTTCAGGGGTATTCTCTGGATAAACTCCAACATGATCCCCTGTGGTGTACCTGCAAGGTAGGAAACTTAGATGCATGTGACAAGAGTATCCAGATCAATATCACGAAGACAAAGAATACTGGAAGCTCCTTCACGCACATCAGACCAGTATTTGCTATGTCAAACTCCAGGTGGATACAAGAGCGATCTGACAAATGGGAATGCAATTCTCTGCGGACTGCCACGTTTGCCCTGCAAGAAATAATGTTGAGACCTATCAATTGTATTCTTTCCTGAATTCCCAAATTGTCATTCGATTCATCCACAAGATTTTCACACCTGCAGGGATGATTCGCATCATGTGCAACATGCCCGTTCATTCTGGCTTCAAATGTCTCTTTATGCACTTTGGTATCACTATCGTGCATAACCACCCGATACTCCAAAACAGCTGCTTGGTAAGGCGTAGTGACAGCTGGAGTAGTGTCGTTCTCATCAATCACCAAAGGATCTAACGCCGTCCACAGCTGCTCTCGCCTGTAGCCAAATTAAATCCAAAATGAGCTAGCCTACACGTCAATAGTTGCAGAAAATAACAATGCCTCATGGTGATGGACAAGGACATTATGCCAATGCGACGAAAGAGGTAGAGTCTTCTAACCATGCTGTAAAATCATCTTCTATACACTGGTCATCGTCTCCGAGGCCACAGGAAATAAGCCGCTTAGCACCTGTGAGCCATATACACCTTATTAGAGTGTTGCCAAATCTAAAAGATCAAAGATTTTTTCTGAAAAAATAAGATGAGGACAGCATTGACTAAACTAACCTTGTTCCACCAAAGCTGCATCTACCTTTTTGGCAACCTTCACCCACATGAACAGGAAACTTCTGTGAGGTTACAGGAAATCACATGCTTGACACCCTAAATTTTTTACAGAATCTAAATATGCAGGCCCGAAACTGTACCTCATTGAAGTGCTCATACTGCCGGTTTCCAAGGCCAAACACAGCAAAACTCATGCCTGCAAGCCATTCCCCCCGCCCCTCCTTGCCCTGCAATGATGAAGAACAGATACTTTAACAACCTCGCTGAGGCCACACCCGACTCGTATGGCAGCACAATGAGCAGGAGCAGAAAAGGACAGCTTTAACTCCATGATACTCTGCTTCTGTACATGAACTATATGCTCTTCCCACAATAATCCCAAACAAGTAGCATTCAGCTCACTAGAGCACATTCCTGACAATATATCACGTACTGTTTGAGTTTATCCATACCTCCACGAACCACTTGTAAAACCTTGCTGCATTGTCAGTGGGCTCTCCATCCCCATAGCTGCATTACAGACATTGCAAATTCACCTGTTATATTCTAAACTGCTTTTCAAGAATCATACAGATCTACGGCAACAAACACCAACACTCACGTCGCCACCGTGAACAATGTCAAACTCTCCTTCTTCAGTTTTCGTTCATATTCATCGTCATCTGCTCCATATTCATCCTGATAACAAAATCATATAGTACATAAAGGAATCAGATAAACGAACACTGCACATAGGCATATGTCAACACCAACACATATTGCACTCTATTCCACAATCTAGAAAATGGCAAGGGAGAAACTTACCAGATCGACTACCTTAAAGATCACACGGTTATCATATCGAACCTTGGCTTCTTCTGCCAAAGCCTAAGAAAAAAGAACAAAGAAGTCAAAAGGGGAAAGCCACACCCTAACGTTGCCCAGAGTTTCCTTTACAATGATGCTCTCTTTCCAACTTACGATAGAGTGTTACTGACAGATCATTGCGAAGATCATGTTTCAAGGGGATTTTACGCCCGTGGGCCGTACATCTGTTATTATCGGGATAAGTTTATTTGTAAGAGATGTGAATACCTTGGCGAATCCTTCTGCTGTTCCTGTCTGAGTTCCAAAGAACACTGTAACCTTCTTCTGTGAAAAATCATCAGGGTCAGGCTCTGGAACTTCCACGACCAGCTTTTTAGGAGCAACCTGCACAGGTGCTTTCTTCTTCTCGCCTCCAGAGAGACGCCAAACGATCAGAACAAAAGAGAGCACCAGTGCCGCCACGAAGACGATTGAGAAAAGAGGACTCTCAAACAGAAGGGTAATGGGAGGGGCCTGAACCATGGTTATGGTGCAGACCGTTGAATGATTGCTTCACCAAAGAAAATCCGAGGGCCTTGCAAAACGCAGGAAGAAAAGAATTCCTTATGACTTGAAGGCTCTTGAATTTGTGTCAACGGTTCCGCTGAATACAACCTAGCCTGCCGGCCACAAGGGTACGCAAAAAGTTGAGAAAGGCTTGTTGAATCGCTGTTGCACGCCTGCCGTAAATCCAAGGAGCTGTAGTGAGGCTACGAGGACCAATTTACTTACTCATTCCAAGGCGCGGGGGGGCAGCTAAACAAGGAATCAGGAATGAAATAGCTTTGAACAGAAGCACAAACTCAGATCGTGCTTCGATTGCGAAGCACAACGACAGAAATAAGAAAAGGCCGCGACGGGGCTTCAAGATGAGCTGTGAGACAGGAGAGGATGCTGGTCACGAAGAAGAGGATGCTGGTCACGAAGAAAGAGGCGATGCACGGCAAACTATTGCTTATCGTGCGGATGACATTGCTTGCGACGACGGCTCACGGCGAGGAAAGCCTTTAAAGCACAAGCGCGAGGCCAGCCGCAAGCAAGCAGAGGAGAGGAGAGGAGAGAGAGAGATGGGACTCCGAGCTTCGACGAGTCAGACACGCTCGCTTCCTCTTCTCTCTCTCTCCGGCGCGCGAGAGTGTGGTGTTGAGAGAGAGAGAGAGAGAGAGAGAGAGAGCGAGAGAGTCGAGAGACTGGTGGGCCAGCGAAGGACGAGCCTCGACGTCAAGTTTCAACAAGCTTGTGGAGGAGAATTCGTAGGCGTGTCTCGTCTTGCGATTAGTGCTAGCTAATTAACCTCCCATTGCATACCCAATGAACGGTTTCATTTTTCATTTTCTTTTTCTTTCTTTTTTTTTTGGTTAGGTGGTTCTGGTGGCGGACCCCGGTGATTTTTTTAAATAATAATAAAAAGGGCCCGATTCAAGGCGTATGCGCAGGTAGCCGCCTCCCGAGTCCCGAGAGCTTTAGACCAAGTCCAAGCCCGTGCGCGCACGTCATCGCGCCATCACTCCTGATGAGGTAAGTACTAACTTCTAACTAAGCCTTTCACAGTTTTTGGAAAATGCTCGGAATTTAGAAATTGTTTTGTTTGAGGGAAGCCATGATCCCTTGCGGCTTGCCGAATCCCTTATTGGGGCACTTACCTATCCCTTCATACAAGAGTGCAAGCCTCCATTCATCGCCAACGCGGTCTGTGTGCAGGTCCATGGTTCAATCCTCGGCGAGGTTGCCAGGGGAATTTTCACCAACATGCAAAGCTTAATCCACACAAAAAGGTGAAAAGCAGCTCAATCCATTCATACAATTTTGTTGTGTGAGGCAATATAACACATTTAAATTAAAAGAGTTACATTTTTAAAAAATATTCAAGGGTATCTTTCTTAAGATAATTAATAGAGAATATTTCCCTATTTTCCCTTTCAAAACATAATATAAGGTTACCCTTCAAAACCAAGGTCGGACTTTTAAATGTTTTCCTCTCATATCCTTGATGAGAATTTACATGCTTAGTGTACAAGGCCAAGAGCATCCAAAATAGCTTACAATGTTAATGACATTTTTAGCTTTACGATTGGCGAATTATTTGAAATAGAGCTTTTCATTGGTTCCCAGAGTAGCAATGCCAATTGTTTGACACCTAAGGTAATTACCGTTGGAAATCATCAATATGCCATCACTAGAAAAGTTATTATTGTGTGACACCTAAGGAAATTACCAGTGGAAATCATCAATATGCTATCGCTACAAAAATTGTTGTTGTCACTCCCTTCACTTCACTTCATCATTGCCAAGAAAGCAATTATTGGAAGGTCTTTTGACCCCCTCATCATACAAACTTGGATTCCTCTCATTTTTACAAAACGCATCACTCTATTAGCTCTTATACCTTCCCCACACTTCTACTTGACGAGACTTTTAGGTGAACTCCTCGCCCCCTCCTAACATTGGATATGAACCAACTCTTAGTTTTTGGTGAAACTTAGAAGACTTCAAACTTGTAAAAAAGCTTGATTGAGTTTCTTCTTAGCGTTATTAGAAACCATACAAATTTGAAAACTACATGATACTTTTAATAGTTGATTAAGTTTAGCATCAAATCAATTAAAAATATTTCAACCAAATTGGTTGAAAATACTACAAGCTCTCAAGGTGACCTTAGGCAAAATCTTTGGGTGAAGAAAAATGTGACCAAGTTGTTGAAAAACCATCTAGTGGTTTAAAATGCATGCATGAGCTTCTTTGAAACTATAAGCCACATGAGACCGGTCGCTTTATATTTGGAAGACATGAAAAAGGTGAACATATAATGTTTATTCTAAATAGTCAACTTATTAAAATATTCATGATAGGAAAAATCTATTTGTGTTATTTATTCTATTCTACTATATTCTATATATTATTGAGAGCTTTACCTTAAGGTTCCAAATCAACACGGAGAAGGCTCCAAAGCCTATGTGGCACAAGGAGGAGTTTGGCATTCAAGAAATAAAGATGGCTTTTCTTGAAGGGTGAGTGGGAGTTATTGTTATTTTCTATCATCTCCCCTCCCCAATTGAACACATGTATATATACATGCTCTCTCTCTCTCTCTCTCTCTCTCTCTCTCTCTCTCTCTCTCTCTCTCTCTCTCTCTCTCTCTCTCTCTCTCTCTATATATATATATATATATATATATATATATATATATATGTGTGTGTGTGTGTGTGTGTGTGTGTGTGTGTGAATTTCTTGTTTAATTAGATATATGAAATGATATGATATTTTAATGGATGAATATGTACATGCAATGTGTACATTCTCTAAAAACGTCCATAAATCCACATACACTATAAAAAGAGAGTTATTTTTTAAAAATTTTAAACATTATGGGATCAATAGTAATTTTAATGGTTGAACATATTCATGTAGTGTATACATACTCTAAAATCACACACAAATGCACATAGATTATAAAAAACATGAATAATATATGCACATGTGCATGCACATGTACAAACACATACGCACATATACGCATATATATATATATATATATATATGCTCATACACACATAAATATATATGAGTAACAAAACAAATAGAGAGAAAGAGCGAATGGATATACACTTATAAAACATGCACATATGCAAACACACACATCTACACACGATTTACTAGTGACCAAAAAAAAAAAAAAAAGAGAAAGAGAGAATGGATATACACTTATAAAACATGCACACACCCACATATACAAACACACACATGCACACAAATTACAAAAATGCATATACATACATATACATGTACACACAACTAAATATATATACATATACATGTAATGTATACAAGCATGTGCATACACATATATAAATGTGTACACATGCACACGTATGAAGTGAAGAAAGATGAGATACACTAGGAAGAAAAAAAAAGGAAAGAAAATAAAAATGATGAGACAAGGAGAGAGGACATACATTTACAAGACCACATAAATAGACACACATGTATTAAACACACATGTACATACATACAAAGTATAAAATTACAAGAATAGGTAAAAAGAAAAATGTGTGTGTGTGTGTGTGTGTGTGTGTGACTCATACATATACACACTCACGCTTACACACACATTGATTATTGTTTAATCATTCATTATTAACTATTATTATGTATATTATATCATATTGATAGTGTATAATTATCATTAATTTATCATCAAAATTATATATATATATATATATATATATATGTACAATAAATAATAATGATGATGATACATATGATATAATTGTATATTAATTCAATGATATATGTATTAATTATAGCTATCAATGTATTTATATAATTGATTATATATTAATTATTAATTATTAATTATTAATATATTAATTAATTATTAATAAAAGATGCATTATATATAATAATAATTAATTATTATGATAAGTATAATATATGTACTATAAGTAATAATAGTTTTATAAAATTGATATGATATTAATAATTGATTTTTAATAAAGATGTATAATTATATTTTAATTAACGTATTATACATATTATGTGATGTTATTGACTTAGTGTGTGAGGATCATATGCATGCCATGATAGGCTCAATGTGAATAGAAATCACCACTAAATATGTTTGTTTTTTAGAAACTAAATGGTCATAAGATTTTGTTAGAGGTATAATTCAGGCTTGATCCCATTAATGTTGGTCTTCCAATCCATATACATTAGTGAGTGTCACATCCCCATGTACTACATTTTTATGTATTCAACATTGTGTTAGCCTAAGTTGCCAAACATTTTGAAGTTTGGATTATGTTTCTTACATTAACCTTTTATGAATCCTCTTGCCACATGAAACATACTTTCAAACCTCGATGTGATGCATCTGGAGAACATGGCAAGCACTGGGAAAATCTAGTACATTTAAAATGCAAGCATGGTAAGATATTTTCATAGTACCATATACATTTGACACATTGATCATGGATGTAATCTCCCATGCCAGCAAATAGGAGGTAAGACAGATTAGAGCTACTCAAAAAATATAAAAAGAAGTATGTAAATCTCCAACTAAAACATAATAGATGGATTTGGATCATATGGTGGATTTGGATTTGATGAAAGTAATCAACGAGTTAGTATGTCCAATAACCCATCTAGGTCAAAATTCTAAAACTAAAGAAGTGTGTGCATTCTTTGCTTTTGTAGCTTTTGTTAAACTATACTACACTCATCACTCAACATTATATGGGGTGAAACTAATTGTTTAAATTTACATGGCAACATTCAATTGGTGGTATAGGTACATTTTTGTACAATCTTGTGAATGACAATGGTACACAATCTCTTAAATAAATATGTTGACATGTGAAACATGTATCAACTTTCATTTCTTTGTTGGCAAAAGTACTTTACATGTGTACAAGGCGAAGGAGATGTAGTTTAACACAAACAAAAAAAGGCATTATATAAAATCCAGTCAACTACAAAAAATCATTGATATTTTGCTCATTTGATGCATCTTAATCTCAGGAACCTAACCATGTGTTCAAATTTTGACCCCAACAATTGCTACTTCTTTTATGTGCCATAAGACTGCCCTCTTAACTAAGTAAAAGTCCACCACAAATCTGCAACACAACTTAAATGTGGAGTGTTGGTATCTTAAATGTGATAACTTGTTGTGGCATGATCTCTTAAAAGCCTTCACTACTGCATGATGTGATGTTTTTAACAAGAGAGCAAGATAATTTCTTTGATCCATGGTTGTTGGTTCTTTATTATAGACTAGCGTTCCGCGCGCGCTTCACGTGCACAAAACGCTAGGCCGCTTTATGGCAGCTTCGTTGCCTTGAAGCGGCAAGCGAAGTTGCCGTGTGATGCCGTGCTATCGCACGACAACTTCGCTCAACAATCCATTTCTCATATTTCTCTCTCATCTTTTTCCTCTCTCTCTCTCTCCCCTAAATTCCTTGTCTAATTTTCTCTCTCTCTCTCTCTCTCTCTCTTTCTTTGCCTTCTATTTTAGTTTATTTTTTCTTTTCTCCTGGTTCTCTCTCTCTCTCTCTCTCTCTCTCTCTCCTTTTATTCTCCCCCCTCTTTCCTCTCTTTTCCTTCTCTCTCCCTCTCCTCTTTTTTCCTTTTTTTTTCTTCTTTTTCTCTCTCTCTCTCTCTTCATTATCTTTTTAAAATTTTTCTTTTCTCTCTATCTCTCTCCTTTTCTTCTCTTTGCGCTTTTCTTGTCTCTCTCCTCTCTTTTCCTTCTCTCTTTCTCCTCTATTTTTTATTCTCTCTCTCGTTTTAAATTTTATCTTTTCTCTCTCTATAATTATCTCTACATGTTCTCTCTCTTCTTCTTTTTCTTCTTTCACTTTCTCCCCCCTCCCCTCAGTCTCTTTTAAAGTATGTAACTTTTATCTTGTCCCTATATGTAATTCTCTCTTTATGTTTATATTCTCTCTCTTCTTCTCCACACTCTCTCTCTCTACCCCCTTTTCTTCTTCTCCCATTTCTCCTAATTTTCCTTTTTTTCTTCTCTCCCTCTCTCCCTTTTAAATTTTATCTTTTTCTTCTCTCCTTCTCTCTCTTTTAAATTTTATCTTCTCTCTCTCTTTTCCCCCTCTCTCCTTCTCTCTCCCTTCCTCTCTCTCAAAAAAATATTTAAATTTTAAAAAGAATTTTCTATTTTCTCTTTTTCCCCATCTCTCTTCCTCTTTTCCTCTTTTTTCTTCTTATTCTTCTTCTTCTCTCTCTCTCTCTCTCTCTCTCTCCCCTCTTCTTCTTCTCTCTCTCTCTCTCTCCCCTCTCCTCTCCTTTCCTTCTTTCTCCTCTTTTTTCCTTTTTTTCTTCTCTTTAAAATTTTTTCCTTTTTTTTCTTTTAAATTGTATCTTTCCTCTCTATAATTCTCTCTTTTCTTCTTATTTTCTCTCTCTCATTTTCTTCTCTCAGTCTTTGTCCCCCTCTCTCCTCTCTTTTCCTTCTCTCTCTCTCTTAAATTTTATATTTCCTCTCTCTATAATTCTCTTTCTCTCTGTTCTCCCTCTCTCTCCCTCCCTCTTATATTCTTTCTTTTTTGCTCTTTGTATATATATATATGTCTCTCCTTATTTTAATTTTAAAAAAAGTCTCTTTTTTCTTTTCTCTTTCTTTCAAATTTTATCTTTCCTTTCTCTATAATTCTCTCTCTATGTTCAAATTCTTTCTCTATAATTATCTCTCTATAATTCTTATTATTTTCTCTCTCTCATTTTCTTCTCTCTGTCTCTCTCCCCTCTCTCCTCTCTTTTCCTTTTTTCTTTTCTTCTCTCTCTCTCTTAAATTTTATATTTTCTCTCTCTATAATTCTCTTTCTTTCTTTTAAATTTTATATTTCATCTCTATAATTCTCTCACTGGGTTCAAATTCTTTCTCTTCTTCTTATTTTCTCTCTCTCATTTTCTTCTCTGTCTCTCTCTCCCTCTCTCCTCTCTTTTCCTTTTTTCTTTCTATTTCTCTCTCTCTCTCTTAAATTTTATATTTCCTCTCTCTATAATTATGTTTCTCTCTATTCTCCTTCTCTCTCCCTCCCTCCCTCTCCTCTTCTTTTTTTGCTCTCTCTCTCTCTCTCTCTCTCTCTCTCTCTCTCTCTCTCTCTCTCTCTCTCCTTATTTTAATTAAACAAAACGTTTACATTGAAAAGTTTAATCTAACACACACACACACACACACACAGAGAAAACCTAGGCCATACGCATGAGAGAGAGGGGGGAGGGGGAGAAGAAAAATGTTTAATTAAAAAAAGACTATTCTCTTTCCTCTTTCTCCCCCTTCTCTCTCCATCTTCATTTTCTTCTTCTTCTTCTTCTTCTTCTTCTTCTTCTTCTCTCTCTCTCTCTCTCTCTCTCTCTCTCTCTCTCTCTCTCTCTCTCTTATTCTATCTCCTTCTCAAAGTGTGTGAAAAACTATGTTCGAAAAACTTTAAATTTAAAAAAGATTTTAAAATATTTAATTAAAGAAAAGTTTAAATTAAAAAGTTTAATCTAAGAGAGAGAGAGAGAGAGAGAGAGAGAGAACCTAGGCTCTACACATGAGAGAGAGAAAGGGGATGGGGAAAAGAAAGAGAGAGATTATAAGTGTGAGAGAGGGGAATGGGTTTTAATTTAAAAAAGGGAGCTGAGGGGAGAGGGAAGGCTTTAATGAAAAAAGGGAAGGGGAAGAGAAAATAAGATATTGCATGTGAGAAAGAGAGGAGGGGAGGGGAGTTTGATTGAAAAAGGGAGGTTTGAAAAAAAGGGTAGGTTCGGGAAGCCCTGTTGAGGTTCGGGGCTTTCCGAAGCTATAACTAAAATAATATAGTAGTAAGATATAAAGTCAATTGATCCCTAATGTTGTTGATTCACCTTATACCTCAATGCAAATTTTTCAACATTGCTTGCCGATACTTCTTTCAAAGATTAGGATTCTTATGGTAATTTATGAACTATCAACGTGTACTTAGTAATATTTCAACATTGTAGTGGGGAAAAGCATGTTCTAGTGCTAGAAACGAAACTTGTGGGAAAGGACATGATAACAAGTCATTATTTGAGCTCCTCTTCCTTTTTGAGACAAATTAATGCCACTATGGGGTGCCTAGTTAAGTGATCACTCCTTCATGGCAACGTGAACATCAAAGTCAGCTAATGTATTGACTTTGCAACTTCCATTCAAAATAGTAGGACATAATTAATATACAAATATTGTGGGACGTAAAGTTGGATAGAGGGTAGGTCAATTGTTAAGATCTCTAAAGGCTACATGATTGTGAGTATGTCAACTATCATTGATTGTAAGTGTGGAATGGCACTTTTTAGCAAATCACATAATGACATTTAAGAAGGATTTTGGGAATATGCTCTTTTTGCTTGAAAATTGGAAGCTATGCACATGTCCTTGGTACTATAGGCCACTTTATTGTCATGCCATTTTCCTTATGTCTCTCAAGGTGTCTTTTTACCTAAAACATTAACTTATGCTCACTCTTAGCAAAAGTAGATAGCTACCTTTCTTGGCCATGATATTTGGAATGTCCTTCTCTTTGATTTGGATTTGGTAGTAGCTAGATTCTAGATCTATTTTGAACTAAGATCTTGGCACCCTGTATAGCACCTAGGGAGTCCACCTTATAGAACATGTAAGATACCACACGAGTTTAAAAGAAAGAGTATTATATTTAGTAAATTTTATAAGATTATATTAAAAAAGAAAATTTTTAATTACCATTAAAAAAAAATCGTAAGTCTAGTAAAGTAAAACAGATCATTTTAAGGCCTTATAGCATGTAAAGAAAAGGTATTTCTTAAAATCCTTTGAACACACATTATATAGATGATTTCTTATAGGTAGACCCCTTAGGATATAGTGATTCAAATTACATCGGGGATCAAAATCATGCAATACCTTTTTGTAATAGATCTAGCTCAATGGTTCTAACTTGATCTTATGATTGACTTCTTAATTAGGTGGTGGTAGCTTTGATTAGCATTTGTATTAAGTAAATTGAGAGTCCTTTTCTTAGTCTCTTGATTATCCTAATAGACTTGGGTAATAGGATTTTAAGCATTCCAAGTTTGTTGACATGTGTTTGGACTAAGTCACTATGAAGATTCTAGAAGTACTTGACCATTCCACAATGTATGTTGGCATCCTAGGGCACCAATCAATCTATTCCTAAGGGACAATAATTGATTCCAAAGGGCATAATCCTAAATTTATCTTTGTTAGCCCATTCCCTAACTAAATCTGTCCATCATAAATTGCTTGTGTTGATAATACTTGTATTCCATTAGCTAGCCCCACTAACAATTTTCTACAACTGCTAAGTTCAATGGGAGTTTCCGAGCACACTTGAGAAAAATAAAAGAATGAGTACTTCCATGAGAACTTAGAATCTAGAAAGGTGTGCCTTTGTATGTGGCAAGGATTTGGATAACATAATACTAATGACTTACCCTCTAATTGCCCACAACTCTGTGTGGCAAACAATGCCTTTTTCAATTTCTTTCTTCAAACAAGAATCGACCTCTTCATCCATTGGGGGAGTTTTGAGGTCTCAAAAATGCCTTATAGGAGATAGAGAGAGAGTGCTCTAGACTAATAGGAGCAAAGCCTTCATAACATAACTTCTATTTTAAAAAAGGTTGACATTCTTTGCATTAATCATATACAGTCTCGGCTATTTTTATTTTATGATATGTCTAAATTAATGATAATGGTGGGTTTAATCTAAATTCAATTTAATAAAAAGGTTGGCACTTATTGTTTTCCCTTCTTTCTTTTATCCCTCGTGTTTTTCCCTCCTTTGTGGTAGCCTAGTCCCCCCCTCTCTCTCTCTCTCTCTCTCTCTCTCTCTCTCTCTCTCTCTCTCTCTGTGCCATAGATACAAAAATTTGACCTTCAACAAGGCATCCAAGCTCCCAAATCATATCTATATTAGTGTTTAACTCATTCCAAAAGATGGACGATGGATTCCTACAATCATTAGCCAAGGCAATTGGATCACCATGCAACAAGCAAAATGTGGGAAAATGTGAATATATGAGAGCTCGTTCATCTCTGCTTGGAAGGGTAGAATCCGAGATTTCAAGCTTGGAGTAAATAAGAATAGCATAAAAGAGGTATTGGTGCAACATGTGCTTATGCATAGAGAGCTATATTTGGAGCTTCAAATATTCCAATGTATAGACCAAATTGTAAGAATTTGATTCTTAAAGTCTTTCTTTTCCTAAACTTGGTTTGAAGTTTTCCATTATAACATTTGTTTGTTTGTCTTGTAGATGTCTATCCCTCTAATCTTGAGGAATGGCAACCGGTCGAGTCTATTGTTGATATTATTAATGCTATGCATGGTTCGAATAGAGAAGAAATGTACAAACATAGAAAGAAGACAGAGCTTGTAGAGAATGGAATATTCTTTTATGACCATTCTTATATTCTCCCCATGTAGCACAGCCAATGGGGATCAATATCCCCCCTTCCTTTGCCTGATTTTTCAAGCTTTGAGTGGTCTTTGCTAAGTCCTAAGGGCTATAAATGTAAAATATTTTCTAAGATATAGAGAGCATTAAAACCTAATATCTCAAGTAGGCTAAGTAAAGTTACTTTGTTAATGCCTATTAATATATTTGTTGACTTCTTTTCTAATGCTGAGATAAGAAGATCAAAGGCCATGCTTTCATCAGTGAAGAGACTACCATATGATCATGTCATATAATTTGTCGATGAGGGATGGGACACTAGGACAGAAGGAAATTTTATATGTAAGATAGATCAAGTCTCTATAGCTTGTAAATATATGATTGCTACTCAAAATTTCATCATTATCTTTTATTATAGTAGATAGTATTACATTGGTGGTAGTCTGGTTACTTTAGATCAAAATCTTTATAATTTTAGCAAAGATCCTATAGTGGATCTTGATATCTGGTTCAATGAGGACATTATTGCAATCCTAAAGGTTAGATCATCATGTACACTGCATCAAGTGAGGATGGATTTATAAAATGAAGATATCGAACTGCCATGCTCATTTGTATTCCAATTTAATAACAAAAAAAGTAAGTTTTTATATCATATTATATTCACTTAGGTATATATATAATTTCACTTTTTTATTAATAAACATTTGTAACATTTTTTTTACAGATATAATGAGGAGAGAGAAGAATATACAATGTAAGGATACTGAAGAAAATATCTCTTTATTATCAATATAAAACACATGTACAAATTTTGTGTCAAATTTATGTCAACCATATCTGCGACTTATACACACAAGGGCTTAGAAGCAATGAAGCAAAGCTACTTTTTTTTTTTGAGAACTTTTCTTAGGAGAAGGGACATTCTTTTTAGGATTCCTTTTGCCTTTCTTTGATGCTTTGGTTGCCTTGGGTGTTGAAGGCATAGCTTCATCTATTATAGTTACATGCACCTCCTCTCCTTCAATGTCCAAGCCCCCACTATTGTCCATTCTTGTCAGTCGCATACAATTGACTATTTACTTCATGACCTTTGCTCTTATATACCAAACATGGTCACTTGTATAGCAATCCCTTGTAAGCTGTCATACATTTGTAAGAAAAGATTGTTCGTTCATTGTTTATTTTTACAATGAACTATATTATTATCATCAATGGACTATTTTGCAATAAAAGGTGCGCCTTGGATTGAGATTGGTGAACACCTCACATTCCTAGTTACCTTATCAACAAAAAGAGATGTGTATTGCTAAATGAATTCAACACCTTTTTTATCTCAGAGAAGATTACTGCTTGGCAATCCTTGCAGCATGGGGTCAAAATGATAAGAATTTTATAGGTTATGAACAATAATTGCTAGCAAGTCTTGATGTTGAGGGAGAGAATTTTCAAGACAGCTTTGTGGACTTGCATTCATGTATTAATCAAATCATGGAATATGAAAGGGGGGGACTATCTACAAAGGAAGAGTTCTTACAAATTCAAGAGGGACTTGGTAGTGATGACATGGGGTATGAAGAAACTAAAGCTTCCATCAGAGGAGGAACCAAAAAGTTCAATAAATCTTTATGATGATAGTTTTCTTGAAGAAGATGAAAACCCTAAGGTATGAAAGATAATTCTAAGATATCTATTGTGTTTTATATTAGAGTATGTTATGCATTATAGACAAATATTATTAGATATTTATCTATTGACATCTTACACTATTGTGATTTATTGTGCAGATAGAAATTGAAGATGCAGACAACTTTCTTGGAAGAGCCAAGGGCTTAAGGCCATTGAAGCTTGGCAAAAGTCAAGGCCTTGGTCATTATATTGGAAGCTTAAATAATCAAATAGTTGTAATTTATTATAGCAGGTTGTTAAGCTCTCCAAGCTTGCCAATTATGGCTTTGAAAACTATCTCCAAGGTGATTGGATCCCAAGTTTTCAATAGAGGATTAGATAAGATAAATTTGGTGGAGAAGGAAGAAGCTGTAAGAAGTTTTGGCTTTATGCTTGGATATAGTGGATCTAGGGTGGTAGGATACTTTGGATCCCATATAGGAGATACCAAGAATTTGAAGCTCCTTCCAGGCTTTAGGAAACAAGTTTTCCTAAAATGTAGAGGTCTTATTGAGTGGGATGAAGCAAAAGATTCCTCTAGAGGACCTAGTGAATTGCTTGAAACTAGAGACTCTTTTGCAACAATAAAGTCAGACTAAAAGATGTCAAGGGTTTCTTGAAACCCATCTTTTTCCATCTCTTTGTCTAGTTTGTAACCATTCTAAAAATCTTTGATTTGGACAAGAGTTTAAATGTCCCTCTTTTCTTCTTTGGATGACAATTTGTATAGTCCTTGCCAAAGATGATGTATTACATGATGCAGTTATGTCTCTGAGCTTGAATTTGTGCCAAATTTGTATATAGAACCATTGAAAGACCTTTAATAAACTGTTTGCTTTTGTATCTTCCACCTCCATGTCTTGTGTATCTATAGTATTTTATGCTTGCTTGATAATGTGATTTTTCCATACCTTGGGTTGACCAGATAGATAGAGATCCATATTTCTTGATAAAATATGGAGCATGGTTACATAAAATATAATGCATAATTAATAAATAAAGAAAGTCAATTAAAAAACCTTATATGAGTCATTAGACAATAAAGAGACATACATATGCAAACTTCTTACCATATAGTGAGTGAAGTGTTGATTATCCCCCAGGCTTTTGTCATTGCCTTTTTAAAAAGGTTCAATTGGTTTTTAAAGTCTTCGAGATCATCGTCATTCCATTCAGTTTTATCACAATAAAAGAATACTTTCTCTAGTGTTTCCCAAACATTAGCTTTTCTATTCAGAGCTTGTCTATTATCAGCATGATCCTTAATTGCATTATGTAGGGACTTCCACTAATTATATCTAATAGTTGAGCCACCATTCCTAGAGTTTATCTGAAGGAAGAAGCTATAAGAGTTTTTGGCTTTATGCTTGGATATAGTGGATCTAGGGTGGTAGGATACTTTGGAGTTCTTGGTTCTTATTTGCTCTCCCATATAGGAGATACCAAGAATTTGAAGCTCCTTCCAGGCTATAAGAAACAAGTGTTTCTAAAATGTAGAGGTCTTATTGAGTGGGATAAAGCAAAAGATTCCTCTAGAGGACCTAGTGAATTGCTTGAAACTAGAGACTCTTTTACAACAATACAGTCAGACTAAAAGATGTCAAGGGTTTCGAAACCCATCTTTTTCCATCTCTTTGTCTAGTTTGTAACCATTCTAAAAATCTTTGATTTGCACAAGAGTTTAAATGTCCCTCTTTTCTTCTTTGGATGACAATTTGTATAGTCCTTGCCAAAGATGATGTATTACATGATGCAGTTGTGTCTTTGAGCTTGAATTTGTGCCAAAATTTTCTGTAGAACCATTGAAAGACCTTTAATAAACTGTTTACTTTTGTATCTTCCACCTCCATGTCTTGTGTATCTATAGTATTTTGTTCTTGCTTGATAATGTGATTTTTCCATACCTTGGGTTGACCAGATAGATAGAGATCCATATTTCTTGATAAAATATGGAGCATGGTTACATAAAATATACTGCATAGTTAATAAATAAAAAATTCAATTAAAAAACCTTATATGAGTCATCAGACAATAAATTAGAGACATACATATGCAAACTTCTTACCATATAGTGAGTGAAGTGTTGATTACCCCCCAGGCTTTTGTCATTGCCTCTTTAAAAAGGTTCAATTGGTTTTCAAAGTCTTCGAGATCATCGTCATTCCATTCAGTTTTATTACAATAAAAGAATACTTTGTCTAGTGTTTCCCAAACATTAGCTTTTCTATTTCGAGCTTGTCTATTATCAGCATGATCCTTAATTGAATTATGTAGGGACTTCCACTAATTGTATCTAATAGTTGAGACACCATTCCTAGAGTTTATCTTATCAAGTCTCCCATGAAAGCCTAGGAACCTTCTAGCCTTCACTCCACCAATAAATGGCTTTTTGGGGACACAATTGCCATCCTTAAACTTTTGAAAATTTGGTTTAATAACAACAAATTCTATATAACGATGAATTGCTTCATATTTGATTGTAAGAGCTGGAAAAGTTGTATATAAGCATCTCGTATTGATACCAATACTATCTGGTGTCTTCTGCACTAACTCAATATCCAAAGAATGATCCTTTATAAATGACTCCAAGCATTGTTTCTTTGCCTTTTTAAAAATTTTCTTCTCCAAAATATCTTTCAAAACTACTAAAGAAAGAAGATGATAATAAAACTGAGATGCTTTTAAAGAATCTCTTTCACTTGCATTCAGTTGAAGAAGAGACCTAAACAAAATCAACATCACAAATCAATGCAATTAGTTATAAACAAAGCCATAATATATTTTTTCAAAGTGAGAAAAATATACCTTGCTGCTTGGATTCTTTTACTACAACCATCACTTCCTTGTTTGAGACTCTCAAGATTTTTAAGAGCCTTTTGTCGATTTCAAAGACCTATAATAGTTTGCTTTAGATTTCTAGGTTTGATGTGGCCACGAGAATATCACGACAATGACTTATCAACAATTTTTGATATATTTACTTACCAAAATATAAAAGTTTTTAAAAATATAAAAAATGATTTTATTTCCTAAAATGTTTTCTCTCTCTAGGATCTCTTTCGGGGTATTTTCGAGACCACAAAACTCCCTAATGATTAATCGCATGTCCTTGTGCTCCTTCAACATAGCCTTTCCCATACCAAGCTATATTATTGGAGTTTCCCCTTCTTGGGTTTCTTAGGTGCACTTATACTGGTGTTACTACCTCACTGGGTCACAAAAATGCTCGAGCTCATTGTGCTAGAAAGCACTTGCTTTGGTCATTGTTGTGGTTAGTGGGAATGTTGGCATAATTGTTGTGAGTTTTCTTGTGGTCACCATCTCATTAATGTTGACTCCTATTGAAGAAAAGTTTGCAATCATTCTTCTTTGTAGAAGAGATTGGATTGAAATGCGAATTCCCCTTACTTACCACATCATCTAAGAATTGGGCTCTTACAAGCATCCTCAAGGTTTGAGGGCTTATTTTATTTAGCTACAAATTTTCGAGGCAATGCACCACCTACTGGAAGATAGACATGGATGATGCATACTTTCACAAAATCACAAAACATGAATAAGTAGCCTTCAAGAGATTGTAAAAAATAACAATGAACTAGCAATCTTTTCTTACAAATCTAACAGCCAATTTGGTCTATTGCCAAGTTTTAAAGCTATGATACCATTGCTTCCATCGTTATCTTGCCTCCCTAACCAAGTTTAGCCTAGCTCTCATAGCTTGGTTGGTAGCACTAGTTCTTGGTATTGAGAAGTAATCTTCCATCATCTTGATCTAGACCTTGTTGTCTGCCTTGAATTGGAATGAATTTGGAGGGTTTGACTTGAAAGAAAGTTCATGTTTTGTACCTCGATAAGTTGCTAACATGCAATATTCTTAGAAGATATACTTAACAATAATTAAGCACAATAACTGGATAAAGAAAATCAAGTTTGATATGCATTACTTCCAAGTGTAGCACAACATAAGCCCATCAAGGTAATACAATGGCCAATATGCAATGAATGAAGCATGAAATTATATAGTACGAAGCATATCATAGGTAGAGAGTTCATTAAAGATATCAAGGACTTTATATTGGGCAGGGATTTAAGGGATTCCTCATTACAATGTAATTCTTCCACCTATGCCTTTCTAAGTCAACTATTTTTTTAGGGGCAATGACTTCAATAATATGATTATACACATAGCACCTTTGTGTGCTAGGCTTGCATCTATAAGCAAGTGGAAATAACTATTTCTTCTTCAAATAGGAACAATTGAGCTAGCTTCAGTTCTTCCATCCATCAAATGCACTTTACATTGATGTCCAAATATGCCAACTTGCTAGCCAAGAGATGTTGACTCAGGTAGATTGGTAAGGCAATGGTACTACATATGCATTTTCATTATTTCTATTCTGTGCATATCATTTGGAACTTGTGTAGTCTTTACATTATGCATTTTCTATATCTATCAATAGTTGCAAGCATGTGTTGGATACATGTGTTAGCTAGTTGAAAAGAGATACTGACTCAAACACATTGGAAAGACAATGGTATTTCATATATGTTTTCATTATAACTGTTATGGGTCATTATGAATATGCATTTGGAATTCATACATTGCATTTACATTATGCATTTTCTAGATCTATTGGTAGTTGCATGCATGTGTTACTAGTTGGAAAGAGATGTTGAATCAAGGAGACTAGTACTACACATATGTTTTCATTATTATTGTTCTAGTTCATTGTGCATATAATTTAGAATCATGCATCATCTTTACTTTATGGGTTTTCTACATCAAATGATAGATCTAGGTCATTGTGCATATAATTCAAAATCATGCATTATCATCTTTACATTATGCATTTTCTACATCAGGTGGTAGTGCTACCAATAAGAGGAGAACACATGGAAATAATTTCGTTAACACTTGTAAGGGTCGAGTCAAATATTTCAAGCTAAAAGGACCAAGAAAAAATATGAAGAAAGTGCTAATACTAGATCAATATATGCACTTAGGATTGCACCTACCAACTGGTCCATTTGCATGTCATGCCATAGACCAAGCTATAAGTTAAGATATATCAATAAGGCTTCAAATTTGGTTACATGTTTCAAGAATTATCTAAATTTTATGTCTATGCCTATAGGTATATATCCTTCAAATCTCAAAGATTAGCAACCTATCAAAAGCATAGTTGGGATTTTTAAATGCATTTCATGATTCCATTGGTAAATAATTGTATAAAGCTAAATCAAATAGGTCATTGGCTAAGGATGGGGTTTTCTTTTACAATAGTTATGCTATGTACATAGGGAAAATTTGTGATTTGATTACAAAATTGTAGCTAGCACGCATGTGGCTGAGCCTAAGAATCTAATCGATTGTACTTTGCACAAAAAAACCTATATACCATCTACTTATGTTCCTCCACCACCACACCAACCACGTAGACATGCAAGGTTTGCACCTAAAACCACACCATCTAACCCAAATGTTATAGATTTAGATGATGTAGATGTATCCATTCTAGCAGAGAATGTAGGGAACTTAGATGTTGGGATAAATGAAGAGTTTTATTCATCGTAGCTACAAATCCCTAAATCACAATAGTGAACAACCAAGGATGCTTTAACCAATCTTCAAGATTCTTCATGAATGCTTCATTCTATGATCCCATGGCCTCTACACCAAGCATTCATCAAGATTGCTTCAAGACTGGAAGAATTGAATATTTTTGTATCTAAGATTGATACCTGGAGCAAGAATTGGGGCAAATTACCATTTTAGCCTATTCTTTACTATTAGAGAGTTTATATTCTTTGTGGAGTATCCAAAGATCAAGAGGAAGCTATATATGAAGCCTCAAGCTCATTGGATCAGCCTATGGAAGCATTTTGCCCTTCAAAGTTCAATCAACCTTACCGAATAAGGTATTCCTCATAAATTTCCTTAAAATTTCATTGTTACTGGTATCGTATTGTTGGGCCATTTTCTATTGTTATAGAGAGATTTTGATTCATCATTTTTAGCCTCTTTCTCATGACATTGGATTGATAGAATCCATGAAGCACACTTAGAGCTTTATTCTAGCAATAACTTTTTAATTTCTATCTCTATCTTACAAAAGTATTTCCAATTAACAGTTGATGATTGAAATTCAATCTAAACTTGACACATAATGTATTTCTCTTGATTGATCGATATTATCAATGAGAAGGTAAGTGAATAATTAATGAGTTCACTAAAATTCATTAAGTTGCACTCTATCACTCTCAATTTCAATTTGATGCTTTCATATTTGAAAAGGCTTTTTCCATTCTAGTTCAATTTCTTTCTGATTAAAAAGGGCTCCTTTTTGCAATCCAATGGTACGATACACATTGAGGAAAAAGATGGATGTCAAGGGAGATAGTTAGCCAAAAGAGAGGTGATCCTCCCTCACTATCAAAGATCTTGAAGGGCTCCACCAATCAACATACGGAGGTACTTTACCCACCCCTTGGTGATTTGGAACCCATTGCATTTTTAGGTCCATTCAAATTGGCATTCATTTGGAATGTCTTTGGATTGATTTGGGCAAAGAGAGTCAAAATAGGGTCGTGTTGGTCACATAGTCAAAATAGGGCAGTTTTGATCATTCAATTTAGGGATAGCAACATTAATTATTTTATCCATATAGAGATATGGTGTGAAGGGTTAATATGGCATCTTCCAAAGGATCCATCATGGGCTCCTTTTGGATAGATATTTTGGGAGATACTCAAGTTTTCTTGACTACTACTTTATGGACAACACCCAGGAAAGCTAGACAAGGCTCTCTATTTTGGTCTATTTGACCTAGCTATCCATTTTTTATTCAAAAGATTTTTGGATCTACTATTTCTTCATATTCCATGCTTCATTTGGATCTATTAAACTCTTGGATTGGTTGACTATCAAGAGGGCTATTGCCATTTTATTGTTATATTATCTATATCATTGTATGTATTCTTCTATAGCATGGAACAAGAGGAAAGATGAGGCAGAGTTGGTCACATTATTAATGATATTCAACCATGTTATATTGAGATTAATACCACAAATGAATCCATGAATCAAGGTTTAGATGGTATTAAGAAGAAGAGCATCTCAAATGGCAAAGATGGTTTCTATAATATACCCATTATATAGCATCATTTGGCTTATACAAACATTTCCAAGATGTGTCTTAGGGATCTAATGATTATCTCTAGCTTTTTCACAATCTAAGGAAAAATGAATGTGGGTATTCTTCAACTCAATCAAACTATGGAATCTAAGTTTAGCCAAATGATTGCAGCCCTCAACAACTTTGAGTGGAAAATATCTATTATTTAGCTAACAAATAGCCCCACTTTTATGAAGCAATCTAGTTAGCCTATTCCATCTAGTTATGAGGATGGGGAACCTAGATATACAAATTAGCATGTCCTTCTAGATTCAATGTGTACTATGAGGGGTAGATCTAAATATTCTTTGAAGAATCATGAGCATTGCAAATATTCTCATCTTCTTGCTAGATGTATTGGCCTATTCTACCACAACAAATCAAGAATAACAAGTAATACAGAAATCTTCCCCGAATACTCATAATTTAGCAATAGATTTCCTAACTCGGATAATGATAGAAAATAGTAAATAATCTTTAGAAAAATGGTATAGAAATCTAGGTTGCATTGTACATAATAGAAGGAAAATGATGTTGTGAAAATCACATGTAGTCTAAATTCTTCCTGAATGAGAAAATGATAGGAAACAATATTCAAATTTCAAGAAATTGGTACAGGATTTTAGATCACATCATATACAACTAAAAGTAGTCATTGTCATGAATATTATTGATCAGATATTCCCTCAATGAAGAAATGACATCAATTTTTTAGGAGAAAAAGACAAACATTTAGGTTACAACCTCAACAACCCCAATAGGGTGCCAACTTTAAGGATTTCTGTCATGCATGAAATATAGATATGAAAAAATGCATACAAGGAGTTACAACCAAGACAGTCACCCTTCACGCGACATTCAAGGGTTGTTGTATACATAGTAAATAAGGGACCTACATGCATACTAATATTACTATTGTAATTCAAGCCTCAACACCTAGCATAGCCTAGTGGATGGCTACATGGTAGCCATGACCTGAACCCACATATCCCTTCATCTAAGTGAAATACATAGCGCTACCATTTCAAAGCAATATGCCATGGCTAGGAATCGATCAAATGTAATGACATCCATAAAATATCATAGAGAATGAAGATATAGAATCATGACTAAATTATATCACTACAATGACAAAGAGTAGTTGTATCAATCAAGAAAAATGTCGATGGTGCTCTAGCATTTGTATCATAAGCAATGTATGGCAATGTACTGCACAACTTAAATCTCAAACAAGAAATTGCATCATCAAAGAAATATGCAAGATAATCCAAGAAAAAGTACAAAAGAAAAAAATACAAAACTACATTTGCATTTGCATCATAATCTTCAATAAATTCAATTTGAATAGTGGCATTTGCAAAGTATTGTTTGGTATTGATCCAAACAGACTAAACTTGTATTTGCATACTTTCAAGTCTATTTTTAGGTTCTTGAAACTTTTGATCTTCAAGTTGCTGTTATAATTGCTATTTTTGAGATTGTTGTAGCACTTCCTAATACATATCCTACATTTTAAAATGTTGCAACACTTTCCATTGCTATTGCAAGAACTCAAGTTGTTGTTTTAAGAATTCATATAGTAGGAATTCAAGTTTCTACAATCCATCCTATAAATCTAACACTATCAACAAACCTAAACATCCCAAATCTTTCCCAAAAATACAAAGTCCTAAATATATTTGATGATCCTCCAATCTATAAAATTATGGATGTATTTGAATTTCACAATTAGAATTGCTGTAGTAAAAAAATCTTCATAGCTTGATCTTGATTATTCCTATTTGATGTAATAAAGAAATCCAGCTAGCATTATTGTAGTCCAGAATAATAAAAGAGTCTAAAATGATCGTGGATTCAATGATCAAAAACCTTATAGAGAGACAAAAGTTGTAGCATACAAAATGTACATCTAATCTTGAAAATATTAATAATCCCAAGGTATTATGCCTTCCATGCCTATGCTTACCTTGGCATTGAAGCGCAAGAGAAGAAATTCCTTCTTAAGAAAATCGAACCGCCTAAGTTTGATGGCAAAGGAAAGGATGTTGAGTCTAAAGCAAAATTTGGATTGAATCTATATTGCAGGCACTACTCATCCTAATTAGGCAGCAATGATAGCTAAGCTAAAGTTGATGGGCAAAGCTTGACTTTGGTGGAAGAAATGGTGCAAGGACCAATGAATTTTTGGAAGCAACCATTACTTGGGAAAATATGAAGGAAGGTGTACGCGGGCGATATCTTTCACTAGCATACCACACCTTAAAGATGAATAAATTCTTTAATTTGAAGCAATTTGGATTGAGCTTGGAAGTGTACTATTCTAGATTTGTATCCCTTTTGAAGTATGCCCCACCCCATAGATATCACCTAGCAAATAAGTGTCAAAATTTTGGTATGGACTAAACCCTCCAGTGGAGACCCACGTCTCGAAGCAACCGTCTCGAAGCAATGCACCCATCCAACTTACAAGACGTATTAATTCAAGAAAGATGCATTATTTAGGTACTACAAACAACATCCTAGTTTCTTTCTTTCATAACGAAGGACTAGAATCCACCAAAATCTTTAAAGACGATTAGAAATCTTAGATATACTAAGCCCTACACTTGTAATAAGAACTACCTTGCCCTTGTCATCATTACATTACATTGAACTTTCAATGTTGTATGTAGTTAGAGTAGTGCAACAGAAGCGTGATGGGTCCTAATCCACAAATCCCTCAAGCCAACTATTTCCTAACTTTGAGATGAGGACATCTTGATTCCTCTTAGGGGAAGATGATGTAATATCTCAGCCCTTTCAATAGTCCTTGCATATGAAGGGGGATTTAGGAGGAAATTAATAAAGGTTATAAACCTTAGAGAAATGAAAATAAAGGAAATTGATTACAAACTGCCATCAGACTAATAGTACACTCAAGCTTGACACCATCGATTGCAATGTTTCACCTCGATCCTGTATCGGTTATTTGCTCGATCTTATCTCAACTATTTGCTCAATCAATTAGCATAGTCTCTAGTACACTCATTCATATGGCCAAAGCCATCATGCCATTACACACAATGGGAAGAGTCTATTTCCGATGGCCATTGTCCTAGATAGCTATAAAAGCCGTAGACAAGGCTTGAAAAGGTTGAATGTTTTCTCTCTCTACACGTCAGTTATATTGTTGAGAGAGAGAGAGAGAGAGAGAGAGAGAGAGAGAGAGAGAGAGAGAGAGAGAGAGAGAGAGAGAGAGAGAGAGAGAGAGAGAGAGAGAGAGAGAGAGAGAGAGAGAGAGAGAGAGAGAGAGAGAGAGAGAATAGGAAGGAAAAGGTAGGAGAAAAGAGGAGTGAGAGGAAGAGAAAAAGAAGGAGAAAGTAGGAGAGAAGAAAAAGAAGAGAAGAAGGAGGATGTAGGTAGAAAGAGAAAAGGGGGGCAAGAGGAAGGGAAGTATAATTGAGGGAAGAGAGTATGAGAAGAAGTAAGAGAGAAGAGGAAGAGTGGAACTAGCAAGAGAAGAGATGAAGAGAATTGCAAATAAGAGAAGAGAAGAGGATAATTGTAAAGAAGAGGATTGCGATCATTAATTATGGATCATCTTCAAGATAGAATGATGATGAAAATGAGTGTTTACTTGTCATGCAAGATGTAATGAATGTTGTTACATGAAAGGAGGCACATGATGATGTATGGTATGGTGATTCAGATGCATCTAATCATATGACTAGCCATACTAAATGGTTTGGAGAAATGCAAGATTTACAAAGTCAAGGTTATGTAGAGACAAGCAACGAATCATGCCATGCAATCTCACATATTAAGAAAGTTTCTTTGTTCTTACATAATGGTCAAACAAAGTGCATGTTAGATGTATTACATGTGCTATCCATCACAAAGATTTTGGCATTTATTAGTCAAATGGTAGAGCAAGGGGGGCTACATGTTAGATTTAATATGAAGGATTGTTTTGTTGAAGATTCTAATAATAAGTGTAAGTTGACTGCAAAAGGAAGCAAAGTTGGATGTATGTTTACTTTGAATACTAGAATTTGTTTTATAAATGTTACTCTATATACTAAAGACAAATATGTGATTGTAAACATTGAAATATAGCACAAATGTATTGGACATGCAAAAATTTAAAGGCTAAAAATAATGTTATCTAAAGGGTTACAAGCTTGCCTATATTTATAGTTGTAGAACTAACAAAGTATGTGAAGCATGTCAATTTGGGCAGGGAAGCATTTTTGCATGATAGAGATGTAACCAAGAATATGCTTGATGTTGTGTATACATATATTTGGGGGCCTATGAAGAATGTATCTCTTGGTAGTAGTATTTTGTTACATTCATTGATGATTACTCTAGAAAACTTAGGGTATATTTCATGAAGAAAAAGAGTGAAGTGTTTGAGCACTTCAAACTTTTAGGGTTATTATTTAAATAGAAATAAGCTTAAAAGTTAAGTGCTTGATGTCAAATGGAGGGGGAGAATGCCTCTCTAATGAGTTTAATGATTTCTTGAGGTCTCTCAGGATAAAGTGACTCCACAATAAAATGGGATTACACAAAGGAAAATAGACATATTATAGAAGTTGCATGGGCATTGATAGCTAAAAAGAATATACCTAAGCATTTTTTGTATGAGGCTATTCATAGTACTATCTACATTATGAATAGATTTATTATACATGCAATTCATAGTATGACCCCTAAACAATATATTATAGGCAATAAACCTGATATATCACACTTTAAGATGTTTGGGTGTTTGGTTATATTGCATATATTCATATGCATGATAAGGAAGAGATTAGACCCAAAGGCTAAACAATGTATTTTCATCAAATACTCTACTGAGTGGAAAGGGTATCATTGTTATAACCTTATTAATGGTGAGTTTTGAGTGAGCTAGGATGTTACTTTTTATGAGATGAGCAGTAGTATGCATCTAGTAGAGATGCAAAGGATGATGCCGATGATCATGATGGTCATATGTAGACAGAAAAGTAAGAATCAAGAACCCTTAATGGACTAGAGACATCATTTGATAGCAGATCTACTATCAATCCTTGGTCTTATAGACTAACAAGCAATCCCACATCTTTAGGTGTATCTACTAGTGTTGCATATAATGGAAAAGGGAAGAAAAAAATGTCAAATGGTAATGATGCATCTACTAGTAATTCAATTCTTGATGGAGACTCTAGTGGCTTAGAGATTTGGATGACAAGATTGGTATTCCTTTAGTCAGGACACCAAGTGTAAAGAGAGCACATAGTAATGTAAAGGCTCTATTGACTAACTAATCGAGTGGTACATAGGTATAGCAAGGTAAGATACCCTATTAGAAGATTTGGTTTTGAGGGTTATGTATCTTATCATTATACTTATATGATAAAGGTAGTTAAGGATGTTGATCCCACTTGTTTTGAGGAGGCTATTGGTCATGCTCATTGTTTGGGGGGCAACAATGAATAAGAAGATGGCTACATTATAAGCCAACAAGACATGGGATCTAGTATATTGCCCAAGGGCAAAAAAGCTATTGGCTATAGGTGGGTCTATAAAATAAAGCATAATACAAATGGTTTTATTCACAAGTATAAGGTAAGATTGATCATGAAAGGCTATGCATAGACATATGGCATAGACTATAAAGAGACATTCAGTTGATCTACTAAGATGGGAATTGCCATATGTGTAATTACTTAGGCAGTACCCAAAGCTTAGATTTTATAGAAAGTGGATGTAAAGAATGTATCCTTTCATGGTGATTTGCAAGAAGAGGTGTATGTAGAGTAGCCAAAAAATTGTGAGAATTTAGAGCATTCCGCATTTCTATGCATGTTAAAAAGGACCCTCTATGCTCAAAAGCATCTAGAGCATGGTCTAACAAGATTGAAGAGCATCTTATCAACATTAGCTTTTATGTTTCTAATGCAAATCATCCACTTTATGTGAGGAAGAGTAATATACGTTTAGTCATCATAGTCATCTATGCGGATGACTTGATTATTACAAGTGATAGTGATAATGGGATTGCTAATGTCAAGGGCCTTTTGAACCAAAACTTTGAGAAGGATTTTGGTAAGGTGAGACCCTTTCCTGGTATTGAAGTGATTGGATGTACTAATGGTATATGATTGTCCCAAAGGTAGTATGGCTTGGATATGTTATCCAAGTATGGTATGATGGTATGTAAGCCTCTTTCAATGCCATTGAAGCAAAATGTAAAGTTGAGTGTTGATGTTGGGAAAGAGATAGAGGACCCTACTATATTCAGGAGGATAGTAGGTAGTGATTTACATGACTATCACAAGGCTAGACTTAAGCTATGTTGTTGGACTTATGAGTCAGTTTATGCAAATATTTAGAAAGCCCTATTTAGATACAATTAGATGTATATCAATGTATGTGAAGTCTACCTTACATTATGGACTTTTTTATGAGAGAGATAAGGATGTATATGTGTTTGGATACACAAATGCAAATTGGATTGGTACCGTGTTTGATAGAAGATGTACAAGTGGATTTATGTATTTTCTTGGTAGTGTAGCTATTAGAGAACCAACAGTTGTTTTATCAAGTATAGAGGTTGAGTAGAGAGGTGCTACTATGGTAGCATGTGAGGTGGTATGGCTGCAAAAGTTATTGGGTGATTTGGATGTGTAGGGAGATAGCGCAATTATCATTAGTTGTGATAACATAAGCAACATAAAATTGGCTAGGGACCATGTTCCATGCTAAAAACACATTGAGGTGCATTACCATTTTGCACGAGAGAAGGTATGTGTAGGCGAGATCAACTTAATATATATTAGCACATAACATCAAGTAGCTGATATTTTCACAAAGACATTAGGTCTAGAGAAGCTTCGAGGATTTTGAAGCTTACTTGGAGTTGCAAAGATGCAATTGAGCTTGAGGGGGAGTGTTGAGATGGCAAGCTCAATATGTACGCACATTGATAATGGACCCCTTGGTTAGGTGGGTTTGCACATCTACACTTAGCATGAGGGTGATCATTATGATCCTCACATAGCCATTGACTTACCACTTTTTATATATGGTTAGTTAAACTTATCTACAACTGGCATAGTTATATCGCTAGTCGATTAGTATAGTTAGTTATATATTGTTTGACTTAGTAGTATTTTCCTTTATGTTGTATATCATCTATATTTTGTGTACATTCTATTGTGAGATGACGAGAAGAAAAACTAGCAAGAAAATGTTTTGGCCTCCATCTCTTCTTGTATTATTGAGTGAGCTTCCTCTTGTGTGTATTGTGTGTGTTCAATACAACAACTCAAGCAAATCCATCTACTATGTGATTCGTGACAAACTTGAATATTATAATTTTCAAGCATGTCACCATCACCTTGTCTAAGCATAATCACAACAACCCCACTTATAATTGGAATCAAATATTTTCTAGATGTGAGCCAATTCTAATAAATGATAAATCTTATTTTTACATATGGATTGGTTTGCAAGTTTACACCCACTACTCTAAAGGCATGTGCATAAACACTATGGTCACGCATCATCTATTGAAGCTACTGTAATAAGTTTGGCAAAAAGTCAAGTAAAAGCCCCATGAGATGTGACAACTCATATTCAATGTCGTAAACATGTGCAAACGTTAGCATTTGTTATTCATTCTCATTTGGCAACAGGGGACCATCCAATGTCATATTGATCTCGAAAAGCAAAAAGCTCATCAACATTTACATCCATTGAAACAATATCCAACACGCTATTGTAAACACATATGTTTCCTATTTGTTTTTTTGTGGGCATGAGACATTTAACAAAATATGTAGAGGTTGTGGTGATTATTGTAAAGGTGGTAAACGTACTTGCCCACCTTTACAACAATGTTTTCCAATTGAAATAGAACATATAGTTTTTGTTTCAGAGCACCAAAACTTAGCTATATAATGCTCACAAACCTCACAAAGCATACTCTTGCTAACATATGAATATCCAATTAGGTGGCATGCTCTATTGCATTCCAACTCTTGCCATGTGCTTATGTTTAGTTCTAGTAATGTTGAGAGTTTGCCTACGCACACTTAATATACGACCTTTACTCATTGAATGTGTTAGGAGCATGGGAAACCTAAGATATAATAACATAAAAAGGAACATTGTGATATTAGTTTTATTATATTTAAAATTAAAAAACTATTCTAAGTTTTAAAACAAATGTTAAAGATTGTAATCTCATATAGGCAACAACATCAATTCAAAAGGCATATTATGACATTGTTAAAGAGTACATCAATCCAAATTATTCAATTTTGTTCAAATATATTAAAATGGAGATTTCTTTTTATCCATTTATTAAAATGTAAGGAAAAATTTCACATATGCCAAGTGAACTGTGGGTTTGAGGATGAACCCATGTGGGGTAACATTGTAGAAAACCTATTGAGGTAAACTTTTAAAGAGGCGACTTATACATCAAGGGCAATGCTCTTGGGTGCAAGTACACTCTCATTCTTGTGGGCTATTAACTCACATACTCCATCCTCTATGTGACTACTACTCCTAGTTAGCTCTTGTACTTTGCCTTCATGAAACTCCAAGGATCCTCGTGGCTAGTTTTTCTAAATCAGTTTATAGATTTATCTTATATAGTCCTTTGTTTTCTTCTAACTCACCATGTGTTATTACTCTTTCAAGCAAAGTTTCTTCATATGTTTCTTCCAATAAATTTTTGATCCTCTAATAACAATCACTTCCTAAAAGAGGGATATTGAAGCACTTTGAATTTTAAATAACTCTTCAATTGATTCTTAAACTCACCTAAGTGATGCATGACTCTTAAGGATTCAACATTACACAATATAGGGTACAATGAATTGACCTCTTCCTCACAATGTCTTTCATTTTGCACACATTAGAGTGCATTGTACAATGTCTGGTTCAAAGACATTGTTTCTTACATTAGAAGTCTCGATGTGCTCCATACGTGGCTTTTTGGTATTTGGCTACTCACCTTAAGCAAAGACAAGATTCCCACGAGTAATCTTCCTTGTAAAATCACCAAAAGATATATAATAGCCTACATCATCCAACTATCCCCAGTAGATAAAAGGATTTTGGTCAAAGTCAATATAGGACATACATTATGTGGTGTAAAGGAGCTACTTGAAGGAAATTTAAGTTGTATACCTCCAATGCCAAGCCATTTAAGAGAACCTATCATATTGCGATAGGACGAAAACCAGTCCCTATGTAGAGTAACATGAATGGAAGCCCTAGAATCAAGTAGTCAACACCAAGAATGTGGAAAATCAGAGTTTGCAGTAAGAAGAATGTGGACAAGAGGGAGATGAGAGCTCAAAGTACAAGAAAAAAATCTTGCTTACTAAGTTTCTTAGAGTACAACTTGGGTACACTCTATCTCACACTTGATATTGACCCATAGGCTGTTTATATAGCCTTTGCCAAGCTAGGGTTAGGGTTTCCCCTACCCCTTAAGGCCATTCATATCCATTTGCCCTCATAGACCCTTGCTTAGGGTGAATTTCCATGCCTATATTGTAACACCCCCCCAATGCCAGGGTGGCATTGAATCACAAGACATGTTAAAGTTCCCCCCCTCAATCAAATGGGATGCCTTTATAAATCAGGCTACAAGGATATTCATAGGTAGAGGATGTTACAAGACTCAAAAGAGTCGGTCATCTGTGGATTGGGAGGAAAAGTTGGCCTCCAATTCCTTAGATATACTGGTGGAACATTGGGACACTTACTGGTGATATGCCCAGTCTTTTTGCATTGGTTGCACTTCATTTTGTCAGGGTATTTCTTCTAGCAATTGCTTACAATATGCCCTTTTTGTGACAAAAGGAGCACTTAGTAGAAGCAGTATGGACTAACACTTGCTCACGGGAAGTGACTGCTAAAGTTCCTTCACTATGGTTTCTCTTCTCTTCATCTAAGCAAGGCTGGATGGTACTTGCCAAGGTTGGGTTTGGGATATTAGTTAGGGTAGTCACAAGGGTTGGAAAAACCTTCTTCATAGACTTTAGCAGGATGGCAATGGTATCTTCATCATGGATGGGTGCTTGAACAAAGGCAAGTTGTGCCATAAGCCCCTTCATATGTGAAATAAACTTGCTTAGATCTTCTCCTTGTTTGTATTCCAAGCTGAAAAACTCAATCTTGAGAAATATCTTACAGTTCTTCCCTATAGCACCGTAGAGCCTTTCAAGCTCATCCCACTTTTCCTTGGCAATGGAGAGTTGGTCAATATGATGAATTAAAGATTCATCTAAATGAAGCATGATGATGGCCTGAGCCCATTCATCATCTTCTACATCAAGGGGATTGGATGAGTCTATTACTTTGGTCCCTATTATGAAGGGCCACTAGTCTCTTTCCATCATTTTGTATTTTACCAAGAATTGCTAAGGATGGAAATATTTTCCATTGAACTTGCAAATTTGAGGCCTTACATCTACATAGGCCATGGCCATTATAGGAAGGTCTTACCAATTGCCTTAAGAAATGGCAGTGTGTCTAGTCCTTTACAGGTGGCCAAGTACAACCGAATAGTAGAACTGATAGCCAAGTTTTAAAGTTGTAGAGTTAGAAACGGTTGGAAATCATACATATGCAATATCTCAAGATAGGATTTAGGAGGTCATGTTCTTTGAACAACCCTTGATTTAGACTTTATTGTTTTCCTAGGTTTCAACGAGGCGAGCTTTAACTAGACTTCAGGATCTTCCTGATAATGTGGCCTATTTGAGGAGTTCTTGGTGGAGCATGGCTTATCGATCAACTCTATGCTCTTGGATGAATCAAAGGAGAGTATAATAACACTCATGTCTCTGATGTACCAGCAACAAACTGATATTGGGATATGTTCTATGTATTTATAGTTGTACACATAGCCCTGCAACCAAGCAAGAAGAGGTTAATGACATAAAGCACTTGATGGATTTAATTTTCTACTGATTGAGTCAACATCCAACTAGCAACATGATTGTAAAATGCCACATTAGTGCTTACAAGCACTCATCTCAAAGTTTTATGCCACTTGAGATGTGACATGTGGATTGCTTGATGAACTAAAGAGGGCCACCGAGGGTAAGAACCTTTGAAATAGAGCTTTTAAATCTTCAACTAACTTTGGAGAAGATCAATCAGTGATTAGAATCACTATTAGTGCTCAGAAATTGAAAATTTTGAAGAATGGAAAAGCTTGAAGCTTTCTGGCTATGGCTGCCAAGAAACAGGCAATTAGGGTTTGATTGATTGCAACCACCACAAGAGGAATTTCTCCAAACCCTCTTAGAGGGAGATAGCGCATTGGGGGGGCTTTGAAAGCCCTATGGTGACTAGGAGGATTTCTTTGTCTACAGGCCGCATTGAGCTCTGGGAGATGACACCTGTAGATCTGTGTTGTTTTCGCGATTTGCATAATGTTGCCTTCCATGACGCCCAATGTTGCCCTCTAATGTGCCACACCAGGTTGCTTTATGTTGGGGAAGAAGTCCTTAGTTGAAGTCATGAGCTAAAACGCTCTCCTTTGGCTTCCCTAGGTCCTCCAAGGTCAGGGGGCCAAGGTTTGGCTATGGAGGTAAGAGGGAAAAGATAAAGATGACGGAAAATCATGTGCACTTAGTGAAGATGAGGATAGAAGAAGCTGAAAGGATCAGAGGAGGCTCTAATACCATGTGGAAAATTAGAGTTTGAGTAAGAAAAATGTACACAAGAGGGAGATGAGAGCTCAATGTACAAGAACAAAATCTTGCTTACTAAGTTGCTTAGAGTACAACTTGGGTACACTCTATCTCACACTTGATAATGACCCATAGGCTTTTTATATAGCCTCTGCCAAGCTAGGGTTAGGGTTTTCCCTACCCCTTAAGGCCATTCACATCCATCTGCCCTCATAGACCCTTGCTTAGGGTGAATTCCCATGCCTATATTGTAATAGAGAATACGTAGATGAAGTATCAGTCAATTGAGAAGCATCAAGAGAGGAAGCTACTAGGATGTACTCATAATCTAACTTTGGCTGCACTACATTTATCTCTTCAATCTTTACACTAAACTTACTAGGGCCAATGCTACAATTATCACATTTTTCTTGCACTTTGCCTTGCCTTTCTCTTTGTGGTTATAATCATGCATCTTGTGACATTGCAGCCAAATATGACCCTGATTTCCACAATAATGACATGTTAGAGAGGACATGACTATGAGACATATTGCAAGACTGCCCACAAGACTAAGACCTCTATGAGTCTCTACCAGGTTAGTCATTACTACTCTTACCATCATGTCCACCCCCCTTAATAGAAATGCATGAATAATATGGGCTGCATCTACATTCTTTCTATTGATCTCCTCTGTGAGTAAAGTGTCCTCTCAACATCCTAGAGTTTCAAGCCATCTTTAGGCATATTAGCACACATGGCAATACAAAAGTATCCCATGACTCGAGAAGTGTCACAAGTAAGAACAAGGGAGGTAGGTTATCCTTGAACTCAATATTGTGAAAAGTCAATTGGCTGAAATTTGCATGAGATTCATTCAAATGCATGGTCACACTAGTCCCTTCCTTCATGCTATGAAGGTCCATAAGATAGTTTAGCCAATACATCTATGATGCAGAACTTTGCTTGTCATAAAGATTGTGTATATTTTCCCATAACTACTAGGCTTTATCCTTAGGGGAAATAACATTGAAGTAAACATATTTAAACAAAGATAATATAAGTGTGGGTTTACATAGCTCATCCAACTCATCCCAATCATCCAAATCCATGCCTTTGGTCTTTGCACTCTTGGTTTTTAATGACCTAACCTACTTCCTCTAAACTAGCACCTACCATATTTATATATTCTAATAGGTGAAATTTGTGCCATCAAGATTTTCAATATTGAAAATAGTACTATCATTCAAAGAACCAACAATAATGATAATATATCAATGAAAAATCCAAGAGAATGGGTTGTTGCAAATGACTACAAATTAACCCCCAAGACTCAACCAAAATAAGTACAAAGGAGGAAAAATACCAAAGTATAGAGCTATCCACCAATTGTAAGTAATAGACTACCAAAGTAAAATATCTACTTTCCAAGACAATGTTGAAAATTGTAATTACATCAATGCTGAAATAAAGACAAGAGTATTTGTCAATCCAACAGTGGGCAAATAGCAAAGAAGGAAAGCTCCCACTGCCAGGGATATTTGAGTAGCAACTAGGATACAAAGAATGTAGGTAGCAATGTGACTAAGCATAGACCACTAGTATGAAAGACTATCAAGAACTCAAAGTGTCAGTAAACCATGCATCCCATAAGCATACACATCAATGACAAACTGTTGACAAAGGTAAGTATCGGTGTCCAAAGTATATAGAATCAAATTGGGCCACAACCAAGAGTAATTCTATCCAATAGCATACAAGAGAGCATATACATGAACCAAGAGTCCCACTATCTCAAAGAATCAAGCTCTCCCAAGTAAGTACAAGAGTCTTTGATTGGAAGTGAATCTGAAATGCAAAGTGAGCAATAAAAGCTCAAGATATATACATCAAATATCCGAGAAGCCCAAGTGCATCACAAATACATTCGAGAGCATAAGTATCCAATACACATAAGTGAGTCAACACAGAAGCTCAAAGAAACTGAGCAAAGTCCAAGTACATTGAATGTAGCTCAAATCCAAGGGCTAAAGCATGTCATAACCATATCTAGGCTCATACATTAATGCTAGACATCATCGTATACATGTAGTATGTCTAATTACCATGTAGGCACAATAGGCATTTAAAGCATAAAGTTGAGTGTTGTATGCTTGTTGTCCAAAGTGTTATGATACCAATAAACCTCTACAAACTAATCTAATCAAGCTCTAAACAATCCAACTAGCATCCCAAAGCATACCCATACCATCCAGGTGCCAAAATAGCATCCTGAAGCATCAAATATGCATTATGGAATTTACTATTTGCCATCCAAACCAAAACTATTCCATTGTGTGTTAAAAAGAGAGAGAGTAAAAACTACATAGAACCATCTTTATGAGTACTCATATATATAGCTCTCATTGAACTCTTCATTTCTAGATGTAGAACACTTGAATCTGATATCGTATGCAAAAGTTATGACCAAAACATGAAAGTGTTGTCAAGTTGCCATAGCTTTCCATGACTTACACAACATACTTTATATCCACTCAAAATGGATAGAACAACTACTTCTTAGCTCAATAAGCACTCTAAAAGGCTCAACTAATCCTTGCAAAGCTCCTCAACAAGCCGAGAGCAATCTGAAACAAGCAAGCAGAACGGAACAGTCATCAATGCATACCTTGGGAGAAAGAAATAATGGTTGCCATGAAACCTTGAGCTCAAGCTTTGAATCCAAGCCGAAGCAAAGGATGAAGAAGCTCCTGGAATGCCCATTCTAATACCAATTGAAAGGTGGAGCCTAAGTGGAAGCAGATACGCAAAAGCAAGAGCAAAGCAAGGGCAATGTTAGATGGAGCAAGAGAGCAAGTGAGAGAGACATTGTATGTGGGAACTCTAATAGTTGCAATGTGTGACCATCCTTCCCTTATTCAATAGTCACTGAAAGAGTAAAGTATAAAATGACAATGATGGGCACCTACCAACACCTACAATATACAAGCGTGTAGTCACGGTGTGTGAAGTAAATATAGGGTGGCATAGGCATAGGCGCCTTTACCCCTAATAGAAATGAGAAGCAAGTATCCCCAAATATCCTTCACAATGGAACCTTGCTCTATCATGTCAGCAATGGTAGCTTCCTTGACAAAAGGTTTCGTTTTGACATATTAATGATGCTGGAGAGTGGAGGGTAGAGGGAAAGGAAGGAGGTGTAGGCATTGTGGTGCTCAATCTTGTCATATAGTAGCAAGCAACATGAAAAGCAAGGAGTAAAATAGAGAATTCGACCTTCACGCATTTAATGCCCTAGTATAATAACTGCATACATGCAATCTACACTAGTATTCTTGGCATCATGATGAGGGCAAATAGGGTCTTCTTGTTCTTTTCTAAGGTTTTTGTACCTAGTAGATTGAATTTAGAAAAAGATATCCAATAGTCAATGATAGTATCGTATGATTTCTTATAGGTAGATATTTCTGGATGAGGAAGAGGAGGGAGATTTTCTCTTGGGTGGGTAGCGAGCTTGGGGAGGCAAAAGAGTAGGGTGGAATTGCATAATATATGTGCTAGTACTTGTGGAGTAGAATGATAATTTGTAGGTTCTAAGATTGCTTTGCCTCCATCTGTCTCCTCATGTGTAGTTATTTGCGATATCTTCTCTTCTTGCTTCTTCTTCTTCTCTGCTTGGCAAGTGAAGAACAAGGAAAGGATTTTCCCTTCTTGCTTGTCCACTCATCCTCTTCTCCCTATTCTTGTTGTGTCTTTCTTTTCTTTTTCTTCCTCTTTTAGAATCCAACAACATAGACAAGTGAGAAGGGAGAAACTAGACATCACAACTATGATAATAATTAAAATAATTATAAAATATAAATTCATCATAACCATCCATCTCTTCTTTGACTTCTTCTTTTCATTATTAGTGTGTCACCAACTTATCATTTTAGTTCTACATTGACATTTCGAGTCACCATATAATATGGTGCACAGATTGGATGCTGTATGCTCGTGTAGTGAGCGCCGAAAGGTCCCCAAGAACAAAAGAACTCTACTTTTTGCACAAAACTCAAGGTAGAAAGCATGCATGACATGAAGAAGAGACCAATTGGGTGCAATCTCCCCCCATGCCTTGTGTGAGCGCTCCATAAAGCATGTATTTTATGTATTAATCATCTTCAAGCTCAAATAATAGCCCAAATTACAAAATAGCATGCTTTTTGCTTTGGAGTTTACTTTAGTGCCAAATAGAAATAAAGCTAATGGGCTAGCGTCCAAAGAGTCAAGCATACCCAATACAATGTCCAAATACAAATAACATAATCGTGCGCCCATGCGCATACAAAATAATAAATAAATATCCAACGCCTTAATAAATAGGCGTGACAAAATAAAGGCGCCATGCCTAAGCTATGCGCCCATCAAAATATAAGTGATAACTCGAATACATGCTATCCTCCAACGCTTTCTTCCGCCAGTGCTACTATCTCTACACATCAACTGAAGCATTCACAATCGTTAGTAAAATAATACAATTAAACTGACAAAAGTGAATACCTAGCAGTCTTCAGCTACATAAATAAATCAACTAGTTAGAAATCAATCCTAACCTATTTATCACGAGTGCACACTCTAAACTCATAAATGTTTATTAATTTAATATGTATTTTACGGAATCACCCGCTATGGAATCACCCATGTACACACTAAATTAATGAAACCCATGAAAAGGATAGGCGTCCCCATCAACTTCTCGCACAAAGAATCCACTTTGTGTATGAGCCCTAGTCAACAAAGTTTACGGAATCCATCGTAAAACCTCACGAAATCCACCGTGAAATATGCCTCTTGGCATCATACCCCAACATAGTCATCAACTTTGAAATTCATGGCCCGTCTTTTCTTATTGGCTTGTTTTGTATATGATTGCTGGGCTTTGGCAATCGTGTCTTTAACCTCATTAAAAAATAGTAGCGTGCATGTTAGCAATATCATCAACACTTTGAATTCTATTTGATAAAGATGCAACAGGTGTAGACAATCTATAACCATAAATCACTTCAAACGGTGCTTTCTTTGTAGCTGTGTGTGGTGTATTGTTATATGCAAACTGCAGTAAATGTAAATGTGTATCCCATGTCTGTGGTTTAGAAATAGTGTGAGCACGTAAAAGATCTAAAATAGTACTGTTAGTGACTTCTGTTTGACCATTAGTTTCAGGATGAAATGCAGATGAGAAATCAATCTTTGTTCTTAGGTTATCAAACAAAGTAATCAAAAAATTATTACAAAATCTAAAATCACGGTCAGAAATAATAACTTTTGGTAATCCATGATTAGTGAAAACAGTTTTAAAAAACAATTGTGCTGCCTGAGATGCTGTTAAAGTTTTATTGTATGGAATGAAATATACTTGTTTACTAAACCTGTCTACAACAGTCCAAATCATATCATGGTTAGCTTTAGTATTAGGTAAACCAGTAATAAAGTCCATAGAAATCTGTTCCCATGGTCTTGATGGAATAGATAAAGGCATAAGTAAACCATATTGTTTACCATGATGTCTCTTAACTCTTTGACAAACTAAACATTCAGAAACAAAGTTAGATATATCAGTGTCCATATGTGGCCAATAAAAATCTTCAGTTATTTTACACAAAGTAGATATAATACCTCTATGACCTTGATATGGAGGACAATGAATCTCATTCAAAACAAAAAATCTAAATGGGACTGTAACACATAATCTCTTTTCATAAAACATGAATCCATCATTGTAAGACAGTGAATCAATAGGAATCCAGTTATTTCCAACTAATTTATTCCAATCAGCTTGAAAAGTAATGTCCTGATGATAAGTATATTTCATAGGAGTTAGAGAATCAAATTATATGACAGAGATATTATGAATACCCGGTCTTCTACTTAAAGCATCGGCTACTACATTTTCTTTTCCTGGTTGATATTGGATAAGGGGATGAAAACTCTGAATAAAAGCTGCCCATTTGATATGTCGGTTAGATATTTGGGATTGACTAAGGAGATGTCTAATACTTTGTTGGTCAGTCTTAATCATAAACTCAGAACCCATTAAGTAATGTTTCCATTGTCTTAAAGCTTGTACAACAGCTAACAATTCTTTATCATATGTGGAATATTTAAGTTCGGATGGTTTCAGTTTACAGCTAGAGTAGGCTATGGGATGATTATCTTGCATAAGTATAGCTCCTATTCCAGATCCACTAGCATTAGTAACTATTAAAAAGAATGGCCTATTGAAATTAGGTAGTTGTAATACAGGAGCATGGGTTAATGCATGTTTCAATAAATCAAAAGATTTTTGTTGATTATCAGACCAATGATAAACAATACCTTTCTTTAAAAGTTTAGTCAAAGGCAAAGCAAGTAATGAAAAATTTCGCACAAACTTCTTGTAAAAACTAGCAAGACCTAGAAAAGAACATACTCATGCACATTTTTGGGTATAGGCCAGTTTAATATTGCTTCTATCTTCTTAGGGTCAACCTTAATATCTTTTGATGACACAATATGACCTAAATATTCAATTTCTGTTTGAAAGAACTCACTCTTTTGTGGATTAGCATACAATTGATTATCTTTCAACAACTTGAAAATCAAAGACAGATGTTCATAATGTTCTTTCTCATTTTTACTGAATACCAAGATATCATCAAAGAATACTATAACACAATGTTGATATTTCAAAAATATGCGATTCATCATTCTACTAAATGTAGCAGGTGCATTAGTCAATCCAAAAGGCATCACTAGAAATTCATAATACCCAAATTGTGTTCTAAATGCAGTCTTAAATATATCAGATTTATCTAATCTCACCTGATGATAACCAGATTTAAGATCTATTTTACTAAATATGGCAGAACCTTGTAGTTTATCCATAAGATCATCCACTCTAGGAATTGGATATCTATTCTTTACAGTAATCTTATTCAGGGCACGATAATGAATGCACATGTGATAAGTATTATTATTATTCTTTACCAATAAAACAAGTGCGCCAAATGGAGAACTACTAGGTCTAATTAATCCTCTGTTTAATAATTCCTCAACTTGATTTTGAATTTCTTTCTGTTCAATCTGGTTATGCCTATATGGTGCTTTACAGGGTGGTTGTGTACCAGGAATTAAATCTATTTTGTGGTCTTCAGGACGTGAAGGAGGTAGTCCAGGTGGTGAATCTTCAACAAAACAATCTTTAAATTGTGCAAGGAATTCTTTATGCCTAGGGTGCATATGTTTTTCTTTAACTTGAAGTTCATTCACCCAAATTAGATAAGATTTACTACTTTTGCGTAATGCACGTTTAGCTTGAGTATGAGTAAGCAGTGGAAAATTATTAGATGCGTGCATACCATACAATGTAATGTGTTTTCCTTGAAAATGAATTTTAATTGAATGCGTAGAATAATCTATGTCAGGATTATGCTGATGATGCCAAGGCATACCTAGGATAATATCACTGGACTATAAAGGTACAACTAGGAAATTCCTTCTTTCAGTGTATTCACCAATTTGAATTTCTAAATCATGCACCACTTGCGTTCCATTATACCTTGTGCCTAAGAATGCTGCTTTAATGCGATAATGCGTATGAACAGTTTGTAATTTCAATTCTTTCACTAACTTTGCAGAAATAAAATCATGTGTACTACCATCATCATGCAAAATAATCTTTTCTTTTCCATGCACTAAACATTTCATTGTCAACAAAGAATGTGGAGTTGGCATACTTGGTAAAGTATCCGAAGGAGTAGTAATGTCATCTTCATCTTCCGTAAAGTCACGCATTTCCTCATGTTCTTTATCTTCCATTGCTCCAAGATAGTTGATATGGACAGGTGGCTTCTTCAATTGGCAATTGGCTGCTAGATGTCCAGGTTGGTGGCATTTGTAACACACTATAGATTTGGCTTTAGATACATTGTTTGCCATGGGAGGAAGTCTAGGAATATTAGGATTTGGCTGTGAGGATGGCTAAGGGTTTTGGTTGGTATTTGATGGCAAAGGAGGTGGTTTTGTCCAAGACTTACGGAAAGATGATGAAGGAAATCGACTTTGATTGAATCTTCTAAAATTTGAATTGAATTGCTTAGAACCATAGTTACCATTTGCTTGAAATTGTTGTGGACGCTTGTCTCTTCCTCGAATCTTGTGTTCAGTGTCATGAGCTAAAGCAATTGCATCTTCAAGGGTTGTAGGCTTGAACATATTGACTTCAGTATAGTAATGCCCAAGTAATCTAGACATAAACTTGCGCTTGTGAGTCACTTCAGGTACGTCTTCAAGCATGCGTAGTTGCAGTAAGGCATTCCAAAAGCGTTCAGTGTACTGGGAAATAGGCTCACGATCTCTTTGCTGAAGAAGGTCCCATTGCTTTATGGTTTTTTCATGGAATTATGGAGGAAGGAAATTTTGCATAAACTTCTTTTTGAAACTCTCCTAGGTAGTGGGACAATCTATGCTCTTACGAACCACGGTCCACCAAAGAGATGCTCGATCAACTAAGTGATTAGTGACACATTTAATTTTATTTTTTTCAGCGTATGTCTCTTCATGAAAGTAATCATCAAACTGACTGATGAATTCAAGAACAGTATTTCCATCTCGAGTTCCATTGAAAGTACGGAATTTGAAATTTCTTTTACTTATCTTTGTTTCTTTGCGGATGGATTGAGCTTCGAGAGTCGCATTGATGGTTTCGTCAGATAAGATCTTCGGGTTGTGGTCCATCTTTGTCGGTAGTCGATCGTTTTAAATTGGCCAATTGAACTTGCAAGGCTTGTCGAGCTCTTCGTTCTTCATCCAGCTGCATCATAATTAAATCCAATTTTTGTTCCATCGTAGGTTCAAGAAGATCGCCTTCAGCCATTAAATCGTCCATATTTTTTTCCGTCATCCTATAAAAATCCAAAAGACCTCACACTCTCAAAATCCAATTAGCGGGATGAGCGTAGCTCAAAGTTGGGTATACAAGGCCTATAAATTTTTGTTTGGCTTTTACGGTCTTTGACTTTTGCGGTTGCGGGATTTAAAATCTTCGTAAAATTTACGTATGACCTTCCGCGTGTGCTGAAACTGGTTTAGCAAGTTTGTGTATGCGAACAGAGTCTTCCAGAGAACAAAGTTGCAGTTCAGTGCTTCTGCGTAGGAACAGTCCTTATGGGAGTTTTTGGCATAAGTCAGTTTTGACCTCTGCTGACTTGCAGAACTTGCAGAGTTGCAGAATTTAATGAACTTGTCAAAGTTTGAGAATTTTTGTGACTTGAAACTTGAGTGATTAAGCTTGAAGCTTAATCTGACTACCATGTCGAATTTTAGGAGGGGGGGCCGTTTTCAGCAGCATAAAATTCGGGATGCTGCCGCCCTGTCACCGAAATTCATGCTTGAAGCTCTTTGAGCTTCTTATCAAGCTTCTAAGCTTTATTTTAAAGCTTAATGACTTTTAAAGCTATGAAGATGAGCTTACTGTCATTGTATAAAAATGTCTTGAGTAGGGAGATGTTGACATGGTCCACCGCTTCCCCAGGCCGGGTCCTTCGCGATCAGAGGCTATAGATAGAGGTTCTTGACCACCAGGAATCCACCCGTATCGACCGTTCGCGATGAAACTGATTGTAGAGCTCGATCGTTCTAGGAGCTCCGCCTTCGCACAAGATGGGCAGCGATTGGAAGCTCTCGATCTCAGCTTCGCTCTGATACCACTGGTGCACAGATCGGATGATGTATGCTCGTGTAGTAGTGAGCGCCGGAAGGTCCCCAAGAACAAAAGAACTCTATTTTTTGCATAAAACTCAATGTAGAAAGCATGCACGACATGAACAAGAGACCAATTGGGTGCAATCTCCCCCCATGCCTTGTGTGAGTACTCCACAAAGGATGTATTTTATGTATTAATAATCTTCAAGCTCAAATAATAGCCCAAATTACAAAATAGCACGCTTTTGGCTTTTGAGTTTGCTTTAGTGCCAAATAGAAATAAAGCTAATGGGCGGGCGCCCAAAGAGTCAAGCATACCCAATACAATGTCCAAATACAAATATCATAATCGTGCACCCATGCGCATACAAAATAATAAATAAATATCCAACGCCTTAATAAATAGGCGTGACAAAATATAGGCGCCATGCCTAAGGTATGCGCCCATCAAAATATAAGTGATAACTCGAATATATGCTATCCTCCAATGCTTTCCTCCGCCACTGCTGCTATCTCTACACATCAACTGAAGCATTCACAATCGTTAGTAAATTAATACATTTAAACCGACAAAAGTGAATACCTAGCAGTCTTCAGCTACATAAATAAATCAACTGGTTAGAAATCAATCCTAACCTTAATTTATTACGAGTGCACACTCTAAACTCATAAACATTTATTAATTTAATATGTATTTTACGAAATCACCCATGTACACACTAAATTAATGAAACGCCCGAAAAGGATAGGCATCCCCATCAACTTCTCGCACAAAGAATCCACTTTGTGTATGAGCCCCGATTAACAAAGTTTACGGAATCCACCGTGGCATGGAATCTACCGTGAAATATGCCTCTTGGCATCATAATCTCCCTCAAGCATAATTGTTGAGATCAACTTCTTCCCCAACAACAGCACACCAAAATGAAAACAACCCTCCCACAATAAGAAATTGAACATAAAACCAAGGAAACTGAACATAAAACTGAGGAAACTACACATAAAATCTATTTGCATGGCTTTGCCATTGATGTCATAACTTGAAATAAACGAGAAAATTTCTTAATAATGAACGAACTCATCATAATGATCATGATCATCATCAACCATAGCTTTAAGCATTATGCACAAGGAAAAAAAAGGAAAAGGGAAAGAGAGGAGAACTTTTGCACATAGAGGAGAACGAAACTTTGGCACCATGCAAGGAAGAGAATATGTGAGTCTTGGAAGAAAAGGGAGAAAGAGACACAAAAAAGCCTCATGCACTCCACACCACCTTTCCCCCAAAAGGTGCACAATCTTTCAATATTTTTATAATTTCTTTGAGATATTGATACATTTGTATTTGTAAAGATTTGACCTTTATATTGTAATTCTTTCTAGCTTTCTTGTTGGTTTCTTTCTCTTCTTTCTCACACAATACAATGTACACAAGTATAGATAGGATACGACATAAAGGAAAGTGGCCTACTGAGTCGAGCTATGCATAACAGACTATACTAATCGATATGGTGCTATAACTATGCTAGCTATAGATAGGTGTAATTAACCAAATATAATAAGTAATAAGTCAAGGTCCATGTAAGAGTCATAATGACCATTGACATGCTAAGAGTAGACATGTATACCCATCTAACCAAATGGTCCATCATCAATGTCTACACATGTTGAGCTTGCCATCTCAACACTTCCCCTCAAGCACAACTGCATCTCTGCAACTCGAAGGAAGCTTCAAAACTTTTGAACCTTGTTTTCATCCAATGCCTTCATGAATATGTCAACTATCTAATCCTTTGTGCTAACATATACCAAGTCAATCTCACATTTAAAGTACCTTCTTTCTCACAAAGTAGTAATGCACTTCAATGTGTTTTGTCCTAGCATGGAACACAGAGTCCCTAGCCAATTGTATGCTACTCATGTTTTCACAATAAATGATAATTGGACCATCTACTTGCACATTCAAATCACCCAATAACTTTTGCAGCCATACCACCTCACATGCTACCATAGCAACATCTCTATACATAGCCTTGGTACTTGATAAAGCAATTGTAGATTGCTTTTTGCTACTCTGTATAACTGTTGCACTACCAATGGAAAACATGAGCAATGAAAGCACATACAATTTTATGCATACCATTGACTTATGATGGATGTGGCCCTCTCATGTAGGGTGTATTTTAATAATTTTGTGACAATGTGATTATTATTCACTCAAAAAAAAGAGAGGAAATATGGTGCATGCATGGATATCTTTGTGTCTTATTTTTATGCTTCTTTGGGTGTCATCACCTTCTCTATTAACCTTTGGATTAAGGTTAAATAAGCTAGAGCCACTTTCACAATGTAGAACTTTGGTATGGGTGTTTTGGAGGCTAATTTGCTTAAAATAAATGATCAAAAAATTACATCAAAATTTTCCAAAAAGATTGGTATGCATTGACGAGTGCTTAGATTGTTTTGATATTACCTTTCACATTGTTAGGTGAAATTTACAATGGCACTCGAATTGCAACTATATTTGTATTCTTACTTGTGCAATTGATACTATATTGGTTGCTCATTGGTTTGCACATATTACAATGGTTATGGCTTCCTCTTTGCTTTAGAAAATGCATTGGTTCATATTGAGAATTTGGATGACACAAACTTCTCATATTGGCTTCCTCTTATGCTTTAGAAAATGCATTGGTTAATATTGAGAATGTCTCATATTGGAAGGAATAGATCTCCTGACCAATGCCTTGGTGTAAAAGAAGTAGGTTAAGCCTATCAAATTAAACAATGTAAACTCTGAAGCCATTTAGAGGGATACATGGGATGGGATGGATGATCTTGCACACTCTACCATGACATTGACCCTCTCAAGCCTAGTTTATTTTAATGTAAGTAACATTAAGGGTGGTGCATATGGATTTTGAAAGAAGTTATGCAACCTCTATGAAAAACAACGTGCTACACCATAGGTTTACTATGTAATATACCTAACCTTCAAGTGTGCACATGAACCTTCCAACACATGTGAGAAGAAAATAAGCAAATATTAGTATGCTTATTATTGTTAATTTGATTAATAAATGAGTGAATAAGGTTAATCAACAAAGGTAGTAATGTTTAGGTTAGTAATTAGCTAGTAGTAGTAAACTAAGTTAGATTATTTTTGTTAGTAGTTTTAATAGTTTTAACATTTTAAATAAAGAAATAAAAGTAGTATAATTAAGGGGGCAAGTAAAGGAGGAGGGATGGCATGCTGCTTTGAGGCTACCGTTATGGCAACATCCCCCCCCCTCCTTTTGTGTACCCCCCATCCTTATGCTTCATGACGACTAGCCAAGGGGGCTGTAATGGCAAGATACCCCCAACCCTCCACCCTCTTTCTCTACTACCATTGCCTACTTTACCTCTTCTTCTCTCTGTGCTGATTGACACATCCATCCCTCCTGCATGTGATGATAAAGTCCTTCTTTCCCTCCCCAGCTAGTGTGACTACCAAGTAGGAACTCCCCCCTCCCCCCACCATAGCCCTCTCTTACTCTCTTCATCTAGAATCAAATAGATTCTCCCCCCTAATCTTGAAGTGAATGAAATTCCCTCTCTCTAATCATTGTTAATTTAAATAATAATATAATGCATTAATGTTAACAACCCCCCACCACTACAAAAAGGGTGGAGAGAGAGAGAGGAGAGAATGAGAGAGAGAGAGAGAATGAGAGATAAAGACAGTGAGAGTATAAGAGAAGAAAAAGGGAGAGAGAAAGACAACCGCCAGGCAAGGTAGTGTAGATAGATGTATGCAAACATGTATGCATAGGAGGTGATACCCCCTTCTCTTCTTTCTATATTTCATTCCATTGCCACTATGGTGCTAGTCAATGTGAGGACATTGTGAAGCTGTCCTCAGACATGATTGATGAGTTTGAGTGCATGAACATGACCCACAAACTCCAGGTCTTCATTGTGTATCTTTGCTTTAAATACTTAAATTTGAATTCCCATTTAACCATTGTTAGCAAAATTAAAAAGAAAGACTTATTGTTAAAAACAATAAAAGTTGGATTTAATGAAGAATTTAAATGCTTGATTATTTAGGCAAAATGTTGGATCAATTTATGGCAAAAAATATAACAATGATTGGAAATACAAAGTGACACACTTGGTGAGATCTAGGAAAAGTCAATTCACCTAGAGAGAGCCATATTTAGATAGGGAAAGAGACATAATACTAGTGTCATAGGACATCATAAACAAATCATATTGTTAAAGTAAGAACCTTGTTAGAACAAAAATAATACTCATAACTATGTGACAAGATGGTTTGGGCAATGTGCTAAGCCCAAGTTTATGAGAGTAGTTCAAAGAAGAGTAAAGTACAAGATAGTCATGTCCTAGAATAGCACCTTGTACCCGTATTCTAAGTGAAGATATGGATTTTATGCTATTACTGAAGTAGTTATGATAGGAAGAGGTATAAAAATGTAATTTCTTCTTGAATCATACCTTATAATTGTATGGAAGTATTGGTATCCAAAATAGGGATCATGCAATGGTATCGTGTACATGATTGGTTGTGTCATTGTCAAAAATAGGGATCATGTAATGATATCAAATTCAAATGTTTGTTAATGCAAGTGGATTATTAAAATGGGTTGCTATTGGACATAACTAATTGCATCTTGATATGGCTATTTGTGGATGTGATTGAAGAGGCTATCTTAGCTTTATCACATAGTTGGTTATTATTGTCTAAAGTGTGAGATTGCCACTTAAACAATAAGGTAAAATGTTATAGGGAAGGTTTCCTCCTTTGGTAGCATGGGGCTAGGTAGGGGATCTGGTCTTATTAATGCTAAACCCTGCTTCCAGAAGATGTGAGAAAATTTCCTCGACAAGCACGATGTATGGGCACTCGAGAGACCTTGATTCTAGAAAAGGGTAAGGGTGAAGGACATGGGAGGAGGTGGTTAGAATATTGAATGTAGGACATTAGTCTTTGACTTGAGGCTAGAAAGGGTAAGGGTGAAGGACATGGGAGGAGGTGGTTAGAATATTGAATGTAGGACATTAGTCTTTGACTTGAGGCTAGCTGATTGAATCTATAAAAAGCAGTTAAATTGTTTTGAAAGGATTTTTAAAAGCAATTTTTGTGTTGTGGCTAAATGCATTCAACAAACCTCATGTAACATGTTAATTAATGAACTTGCTTCTATATGTTCTCACATGGTAGGACCTCTAATTATATAATAGTTGGCTAAGTTGATGGAATTTTGGATTTAGGATTGCAAGAATGCAAGAACAATGGTTGGAGAAGAAGCTTGAGAGAGCACAATCATATATATATATATAAGGCTAAGGGGAAAATACCTCCTAAGAAGGAAGAAAGTGCCCCAATGGTCCGAAGTGTGTCCACACACATCGATACCAAAATATGGTAACAAATTTCCCTGAGAGGAATGCGGTGAACAAAGATTGGCACTCATGTATAGGGAAGTGCTATGCTCGGTCTACTCATTTGGGTATCAAGGTAAGCTCACTACACTTGTAGGTGCGTTGGCTAGGTGAGAGATAAACATTAGAGCTCACTTGAAATGCTTGAAACAATAAGCGGTCCATGGGTCTTGGTGGTCAAGCGTGAGCTTCCACTTCCCTGGCGACTAGAAGTGTGTAGACACTATGAACTAATTTGTCGAAAAAAATGTGTTTGTAGATATAACCTCTAGATTGTAGTCCAACATGATGCCCTTCCCGACTCCAAGAAAAAGGAGTAACCAAACATATCGATGTCTAGCAACTCATAATACAAATGAAAGGAGGATCCCTAACTTATCACTGTGGCCTCACTATAACTCTCCTACATCCCAAGGATTAGCCCTAGGATGCGCCATCTCAATATATAGCATATACGCAACATAGTCCTCTCTTTTGATAAAACGTTCCAAGAGACAATATAATCCTTACTACATGAGGCCCCAAAAGAAACGATAATACTAGACCTACAGCTCAAGGGATCCTCACACTTAACGTGGCACTCAATCATTTGAAAACAAGTGCTATGCATCCAAGAGACAGTTCTCTTGATACCATGTATGACAATGCAGATGCAAGGTGAATGACATATGTGTTCAAACAAGCAAAATTATAAATCAATCAGTGTGGGTGTGCATAAACAACCCTTTCATGATTTCACTCTAGCATATTGCTTCATTGCTAAGGCAACACCGGAATAGCCCATGCTACTACCTTTTTTAAGACTTAAATCAAATGAATCCTATATGCTAGAATATGCAAAAAATAGAATTCAAATGATACTTAACTCCCACAATCCTCTTTCCCCTATCGTTTTAGATTTTGCATTCAATGGGTAGGTTAAAAGGGTATTTTATGTAAATTTTCTTTATGTAGAAAGTGATAAACATGCACTAAAACATACAAATGGAGGTAAAATAAGGCAATTCCTCATTACCTCCATTATATTTGCACAAACATAATCCCAAATTTCCCTAATTTTTTGGACACAAAAACTATTTTCCCCTATTTTCTTTGTCCAAAAATCGTATTTTTTGGTTTTTTCATTTTTATATTAAATATTTCATTTTTTTACTTTTTTTGAGTCAAGAAATTAATTCACACTCTAATCCATCATCATATTTGATATTATCCCATATGAATATGATTTGATTTCCTGAAACCAAGAAAACATCATTTTTCCACTTAAAACATACATTTCAACTTTTTAAAATTAATAACTCACATGTACAGACATGGGTTCTAAATTTTATGCTTCATAGTCCTCAAACACATCACAACCAAGCTTCAAACAAAATTTCATCGCATATGAACAAGATTTGCACCATGAAATGTAAAAAAGAATTCAAATTGCTATTTAAAAAGAGGCTTACTGCCATGTTTTAGGTTTTGGGTCTTAAGAATTGATTTTACAGACAGCTACCAGACCTGCCATTGGTCTCATAGTGTTGGTCATCACTCCTCAGTGTCAATACGATTCCACATGAATCCAGTTCTCAAGCTAGACAACCAATCTCCATCCTAGTCTTCTCTAGATAATTCCTGCATGAATTGCCCTCAACAAGAGAGAGATGGAGGAGAAAGACCGATTTTGCATCTCTCTGTTTAGGCCACCATTTACAGAGTTGAGATTGGCGATATGAAGCAAAAAATTTGAGCATCCAGTGGGTGAGATCAGATAGTATGAGTCTTCTTTAACTTCATAGCCCCTCTCAATTCTTGATGCGTTGTGTAGGATGTCAAGATAATTTTTTTTCTTCAAAAAAATGACCCCCCTCATGTGAAATTTTGGGGGGCCCTTGGCCCCAAAGGGCACAACTCTTCTCCTTTAAGACATTTTTACACTTCCACTTGACGCTCCGTGCCTATGCTTTGGCAATTTCGGTTTCTGACGATCGATTTGAAAATTTCTACTTAAATGTCTTGGAGATCTGCATTGCTTGGAACTTGCTCCACTTCATGCCGGATCTTGGAAAAATTATTAAAAATCTGAGACCATTGCGAGATCTTTTTGAAGTGATTTTAAATACCGCCTTCTACGACCCCTTAAAATTGCCAAATCCACATTTTCTGCTTCCATCGAGCTTGAATTTCTACTTCAAATTGATAGATTGGCACATTTCTGGCTTTCTTCGGGTCGTAAAATCGTGCTCTCAAGCACTCAGGACCCCCCGTGTGTGCTTACACACACACACACACACACACACACTCTCTCTCTCTCTCTCTCTCTCTCTCTCTCTCTCTCTCTCTCTCTCTCTCTCTCTCTCTCTCTCTCTCTCTCTCTCTCTCTCTCTCTCTCTCTCTCTCTCTCTCTCTTTGTGGTGTGTAAGAGGCAATGAAGAGTATCATGAAATACTTGAATGGCACTAGATCTATGTGCATGTTCTTTGTAAGGAAGGATGCATCTCTCTTTGTGTATGTAGATATCGATTTTACAAGGAATGTGAACTCTAGGAAGTCTATAATAGGTTTAGCCTTCACATTCATAGCGGGTGCAATTTCATTGGTCTCGCAAATGTAGCCACATATGCCCTTATCTACTATTGAGGCTAAATATCTTGCAACCATTGAAGCCATATGGCTTAGTTGTCTTGAGGGAGATTTGTGTATTGCAAGAGAGGTACTCACTTTGCATAGTGATAGTCAGAGTGCCATCTTGTTGGCACAAAATCATATCCTTCATGTAAAACAAAGCACATTGAGGTAAAGTATCACTTCATCAAGAAGGTGCTCGGGGAAAGCCGATTGAGCTTGTCAAAATTCATACAAATCACCCTATAAATGTTCTCACAAAGAGTTCGTCTATTGAGCGCTTTGTGCATTGTAGAGTGTTGATGGGCATTGGATAGTATCTTCAATGGTTATTCTTGTTAGAAGTGGTCATATCACAAGTTCACAAATACCCATGCCCTAAATTATGGGCGCTTCTTTACTATTTATTTGGTGATTGGCCAACCTACTTTATGGTAGGACAACTCCTTTATTTTTGTCTGAAGAAGTGTGGCCACAATCATTTATTCATATACTTGAAAGTTCTTGGTGTTGAGAGAGGGAGCTTGTCGAATATGTGAGCTAGAGCTTAACAAATTTTGAACATGTAAGGTTTCAAGTGTTTGCTAGAATGCAAACATGAATATGCAAAGTTTCAAGTGTTTGTCAAAAAGAAAACATGAAAGGAATCTACATATAATTTAGAGTGAGATTTTACCTATGCAATCAATGGAAAAGATTGCATGCCTGGTCAGAATGTATTGGCTTGGTGCATTGTCTTGCTTGTAGATTGTAGTTTTTTGTAAGGTTGTTTGGCTTGCTAGAATGTCTAAAGATGTCCACCAAATTACCAATGAGAAGATTGACAAGAAGGCTATCCTACATGGAAGTACATGATGATGAATCTCTTGAAGGATAAAGGCTATCAAGACTACATAGAAGGAGACAATACAGTGACACCTGAAGCTTCTACAAGAAATACTTCGGCAAATAAAAAAAACAATTTAAAATATTGGTATCAAGCATAGAATAAAGAAATTTATTGGCTATCTATAAGTACAAATTGTATGAATTTATTTCCAATGACCAATAAGTAGCTTGTATCACAACTACTTTTTTTAAGCTTAATTGAACAAATGCACAATTGATCTATGAAATCAACCTAGTCCACCTTAAGGAAGGGTAGTGGAGCATGTCTGGTGTGATCCTTGTATGAGGACGTATCTCATTCCATTAAACATCCTAGTCTTTCTTGATTTCCTATTAGCTTTGTGTGACAATTTGATGACTCAAAGTGACACATTAGTGGCATATCTGTGTAGGTAGCTCATAAATCTTGTTCGATATTTCTTGATCTTGACTATAGTAGTGTCAAATATTATTTATCTTGACTATGTTGTTTATGAGAGTCTATGATAGTCTAGATCTTGAACATAAACATGAATATCTAGAGGGGTATGCATGATAAGGGGGTAGTCATTGTAGACAAAGAGGAGCTCCAGCATGATGTACACACTAGGATAGTGAAGCTAGATATATAGGGACATCTACACCCTAATGTGCTACTTTTCCCTATCCTACTCTAGACATGTCATCATATGAGAATAATTATGATACATTTTAATCTATGCATTAGGAAGTTGGAGACGTACTTTTTGAAAATTTCAAAATAATGCAATGTATGTACAACCAACTAGAAAACTTCAATATTTGGCATATCAAAGACCATTTGCAAGGAGTTGCTCATTAGAAGTGGACATCTCTTTGGCCTTCAACTGACTCCTTGACTTGCCAGCCATTGCTAGCACAAGTCTATAAACCAATGCTCTCGGTATTGAAAGCAATACTTTTCGAGTTTTAGATACTAATCAAAGGTCTGTAGAATGCTAGTGTGACAGAGCCTAGCATAGATCATGCTTTGCAATAATAAGCCACATTTCTACAATAGGTATAGATCAAAGGTTTGTAGAACACTAGTGTGACACAGCCTAGATCAGGCTTTGCAATAATAAGCCACATTTCTATAGTAGATTCAAAATCATCAATGAAATGATAAATTTTCAAGCAAGCATAGTTAAGTGCTAAATCTACAAGCAAGTATAGAAATCTTCTGAATAATAGCTAGTCCAATATAGAGAACAAGCAAGTTGATTTAGCTAGCTAAAATGATTACAAGTTGCAAGATAAGATTATTAGTAACTAAGTTAGAAACAATAATGATTTTCTTTGAATGTTGGGGCCTCAAATGCATACTGACAATTTTAACAAGATGTCAAATACTGTAATGTATGAGAGAGAGATGCATTTGACTTTAGGAATTCAACACATTGTGTTTGTTAATGTCTTCCTATGCCTCCTCCCCTTAAAACCATTATTCAATGTTTAACAATAAGCATATATGACTAGGTACACATCGCACCTTCCTTGGCATTGGTGGGTGGATAATCACATGCACCATAATCTATCACTAACTTGGTACTACTATTTCATGGTCATATTTGCATAGTTATGTATCTACAAATTCTCTCTCTCTCTCTCTCTCTCTCTCTCTCTCTCTCTCTCTCCCCCACACACACACACACACACAAACAAATGCACACATAGATGTTCAATGTCAACTTTCCAATCAAAGGAAAATTAAAGCCATGGACAATATACCATAGTGTGCATTGTGTCTACATGATAAATTGCATGAATAGACTTTGCAAACCACATAAAAATCCTACACATTATGTTATTTTGTCTATGGTATGATATAATGGATTTTTGCTTCACCCATTCTTTTATAGTGTGGCCTGTTAATTCTTGATATTTACAATGGGTCCTATAGTCTCGTATAATGCATTCCTGCTTCACTCACTTTCCTTGTTGTGTGAGAATTGATTATTGATCTTCATGATTGGTCTTGCCACGTGCCACTACTCTTATTGCATGACACATGTTCCAATTGCATTAACATACACCATTCTATTATCCCATTGCATTTCTCATAAATCCATATTCATGGCATTTAATTGTGCATTCTATCTATTGTTTTATATTTGCTTCTATCCCAGTAGTATCAATTCACTTCACTACTAGTGTGTCAAAACTTGGCATATGGTGATATAACATGTACAAGCACTTGCAATGTCATGCACTTGAAGGGGTAAATTTTGTGGAAGGATGGAAGCTATGGATTAATTTTGTGCTTTAATTTTTTGTTACAATGACTAGTTTCCAACAAGAAAAGTTAGTGTGATGAGATCGTGGCACATTTATGGATGTTTAAAGTGCTCCTGCTTTAGATGCTTCAATATAAAATGGCCATCATTGGCACAAATGATACTATTGAGATTGTAACCTTTCCAAGTACAAGGGAGGTCCATGGATGCCTAACCTTACTCTAGCCCTGCCCGATAAGGATATTTAGAAGTTTTCCTAACAATTTTCACATGAATACTAGAAAAGGCCCAAATGCTCCTCAAAACACACTACCATCTAATGCTACATGTATGTGTGATCCCCAAGTTCATGTGGCCTATGGTTGTTCATCATCAAGCTAAATGGGGAATGAAAGTAAGTTCTCATATGCAAATTGAGCCTTGATAATGCAACGACTAGATTGACCTCTAGGCCCCATTGCTCAACACATGAATAGGCACACGTGTGCTGAAAATTATCAGGAGTATGGTATATGGCATCCATTGTAGGTTCTTAACATCTTTGCAGCCTCTCTCTTACTATGAATGACGCTAACTCCATGATCTCTATTAGTTCTGGGAGCTATTCATTATTATGCTCAGAAATGCATCATGTATGAACCAATGCAATTGCTGTTGCATATTTGCCTTCGCTAATCTCTCTCTCTCTCTCTCTCTCTATATATATATATATATATATATATATATATATATATATATATATATATATATATATATATATATATATATATATCTCTCTCTCTCTCTCTCTCTCTCTCTCTCTCTCTCTCTCTCTCTCCACACCAAACCCCCCTCTTTGCATGCAAAAGAAAGAGGTTTCATTCACCAGAGGATGACCAACCACACTTCCAATGGAGAGGAGAATAAGATAAATATATGAGTTGGAGGAACATACAAACTCTACAAATAGAAGATTTCCCTATTAGCCCACCTTATATCTCTCTAGATGGAATCATTCTCCATTTCCCTCTAGATGGAAACCATTCTTCATTTCCCCTTTTTAAGTATTGACATTCTCTTTATGATGTTTCATGCATCCAATGGAGTTTTCCAATAGTACAATTCATAACCATTGTTGCACTTTCTAACTTTGACAAAGAAGCTCAATATGATAAGGAGGCCTTTTAACTTCTTCCACGTTCCACATGCCAAACTAAGAGAGTCCGTGTAACTTATGATGGATGGTGAACTATAAATTTGAGCCAACACTTTTGAATCAATGTTATCTGTGTGATGAATTACATTTTTGAGCTGCCACTTATTAGTCAATGTTATATATGATTATTTGAAATTCTCCCACTTATTTTGCCTTCTTTTAGTCATCATTGATCAATGCATGTTGGAAACATTAATCATATTGAGGAACTTGTATCTACCATGAAGCATGGGTTCCATATTGATGGTGATTAATTTTAAAGGTTTATGTGATTGTGACCATTTCACTCACACACACACACACACACACGCACGCACGCGCACGCGCACACGCACACACACACACACACACACAGGTGCACACACACAAAGTGTGTGTGTGCATGAGTGTGCATGCACACAAAGAGAAAACTATATATATGACTTACAAGAAAAAGTAAGAGGAAGGGATTCCAAATGCTTGGGCATTACATTACATATAAGGCTTATGAGTTTGTTTGTGTGTGTGTGGTTTTAAACATCATCATTTTACAAACAAGTGCCCTAATGACCCACGCTTGTGTAGGTCTTAGCACGGAGCACTGGTGTATATGAATGTGTGTTGTGGCAAAGATTTCAAAGTTCAAATTATATTTATTATATCAAGCTTCCTTGAATCCTCTTGCCACACGAAACATGCTTTTGAACCTCGATGCAAAGCATCAAGAGAACACCATCACATGAAGCATCAGGAGAATCTAGGTGCAAAGCGCCTAGTAAGTAATTATTGACAAGGGTGGTAGTATCATAAGATGACCATATTACATGAGTATTTTAAAGCATATTAGAAATGCTAAACCCTTTGAGAACATACATTGGCCATGTTTATTTTCAATGAAACCAATAAGAAGGATGGAAGTATCATAAGATGGGCATATTAACTAAATAATTAGTTATTTTGAGTATATGTAAACATGGGGGGGGGGGGGGGGGGGGGCACGGGTGGAGTGAAAGGGTTGCCATGCACACATGCACACATATACTAGGAGTATCTCATGATAATGGATATAATAGCATGGAAAAGTTAAGCATTATAGGTAAGGTTTAGGTAAAGGATGTAGCTAGGGATGTGACACTAAAGGACAGATTGGTTTAAGGTTTTACGAAAATGGAAATATAAAAAGTATGTACTATGGGCTGTTTAACTCACATAAAACCTACAAGCAATATCTAAGAAGTTGTGTCATTACCATGTTGAAGTCTCCTCCGAAGAGGTGTTGACCATCGGGCACTTGCATAAGTCGCTGCCATTGTTTGATCTTGATTCTTCTATTTGTGGATCCAAAAATGTTGGTCAAGTGAACCTTTTCTTAATTTCACATGATTGACACCAATTTTAGTCCTCCTTTGCCAAAGCAATAAATATACTACAGATTGAGTGTTGATTTAATGATTGCCATGCACCCTAAGTACAGGCTAGGTAGGCCTCCCATAAAGCAAATGTTATCCTTATATGATGAAATTCCATCCCACTATTATGACACTGCATGTTCACTTGAAAAAAACCTTAGAGATGACCACAATGCAAGGTTTCAAGGATATCATAGTTAGCATCATTTGCAATGTATTTTGGTTTGTTGTGTGTGATAACATGTGATTTTCCCCTCTTGTTTTACTTTCCATATGTCAAAAAAATATTAAAAAGGAACCAAGAGGTTCTTCTGTGTAGATGATCAAGATCTGATACACAATGAAGTTTGAGATGGGAGCTACGAATGTGAATCAAGATTATAGTTAGTGATTGTCAGAATTAGTGTGAACAGGTCTTAGTGCAAGTGAACTTGAACCAGTTTAGCTGTGAAAATTGATTGATGAAAGTGGTTCAATTAAGCTAAGGGTAAGTCTTAATTGGAATGTTGTTTGGAAATAGAGGGTTGGAACTCTTGAGTTGACATCAAGGTTGATGCCAGGAGGCATATTCCACGGTGGATTCCGTGAGGTTTTACGGTGGATTCCGTGAACTTAGATGACCGGGGCTCATACGCAAAGAGGATTCTTTGTGCGAGAAGTTGATGGGGACGCCTGTCCTTTTCGGGCGTTTCATTAATTTAGTGTGTACATGGGTGATTCCATAGCGGGTGATTTCGCAAAATGCATATTAAATTAATAAACGTTTATGAGTTTAGAGTGCGTACTCGTAATAAATTAAGGTTAGGATTTATTTCTAACCAGTTGATTTATTTATGTAGCTGAAGACTGCTAGGTATTCACTTTTGTCGGTTTAATTGTGTTATTTTACTAACGATTGTGAATGCTTCAGTTGATGTGTAGAGATAGCAGTAGTGGCGGAGGAAAGCATTGGAGTCTAGCGGGTTTTCGACTATATTTTGATAGGCGTCACGCCTATATTTTGTTATGTCTATAGAGACATCGATTATTTATTTTGTATGCGCTTATGTGCCTGGATATGTTATTTCTATTTGGACATTGAGATTGGGCGTGCCAGACTCTATGGGCACCGTCCATTAGCTTTATTTTCCTATTTTTGGTAGAAAGCAAACTCAAAAGCTAAAAGCTTGTCATATTTTTGTAATTGGGCTATTTTTGAGCATAAAGATTGGAAATATACATTAAATACATGCTTTGTGAAGCGCTCACACAAGGCATGGGGGAGATTGAACCCAATTTGTCTTTTGCCTCATGTCGTGCTTGCTTTTACATGGGTTTTTGTGCTAAAAAGTAGAGTACTTTGTTCTTGGGGACCTTCCGGGATTCACCACGTGAGCTATCTGCGACCGATCTGCGCACCAGTGGTATCAGAGTGGAGCAGAGATCAAGGGCTTCCAATCGCTACCAATCTCGGGCGAAGGCGGAGCTCCAGGAACAAACGGCCTCTACAGTCAATCTCGTCGCGAACCGTCGATACAGGCAGACTTCTGGCGATCAAGAACCCCTGTTTCCACTGTCAGATCGCGAAGGACCAGGCTCTGTCGGTGGAGGACCACTCATCCATTCTCTTCATCAAGTCGTTGCAAACAGAGATAAGATCTCTTCATAAACAAGTTTATTATTACCTTAAAGCTTAATCTTAAGCTTAAGAAGCTTATAAAGCTTCATAATCATCAAATCGACTTGCAAGAGGAGCTCCCGAAAATTCCGCGTGGGAAAAAAACGCCCCCCCCCCCCACGAAAATTGACGACGTGCTGCCATACTCCTTCCTTCCATAACTTAAGCTTATTAAGCTTAAGCTTAATTCATTAAGCTTAAGTCACTCCATACTTTGCAAGTTATACAGGGCAGAGAAGTCGATATACTCCGGGTCTCGCACTCCAGAAGTCAAGTTCAGTAAGTCACTTGGAATCAAGTTCTACAAGTCGGCCTAAGTCCATCAAGTCCACAACTCTGCAAGTCTGCTAAGTCTGCAACTCTGCAAGTCAGACTAAATCAGAACTGACTAGTGCTTAAAACTCATAGAAGAGTTGTTCGTATGCAAAAACTCTGAACTGGAAAGTTGTTCGCAGCAAGCTGTTCTACCTATCTACAAGTTCGTTGAAGTACTTTCAGCAAACGGAGACAGAAATATTTCAGAATTTTTGAAAATTGAAGAAGAAAATACCCAAAAATACATAGCCTTGTAACCCCAAATTTGAGCTACGCTCATCCCGCTAATTGATTTTGAGTGAGAAAGGTTTGTTGAGTTTTACAGGATGACTACCCCACATATGGATGATCCTATGGCTGAAGACGATCTACCCGAGCCTACCATGGAACAAAAGCTGTATCTTATTATGCTGCAATTGGAAGAAGAGCGAAGAGCTAGGCAAGCCTTGCAAGCGCAATTGACAAAGCTACAAGGAGCGTCCACTGATAAAGAAGAACCTCAACCTGAAGATTTGATTCGCCGTACCATCGACGCCACTCTTGAAGCACAAACCATTCGCAAGGAATCCAAGATAAGTAAACGAAGTTTCAAGTTTCGCACTTTCAATGGCATAAGAGAAGGAAAGACTGTTTTATCATTCATTAGCCAGTTTGATGACTATTTCCATGAGGAAACTTATCCCGAGAAAGATAAAATCAAGCGTGTTACTAATCATCTGATAGACAGAGCATCACTTTGGTGGACTGTAGTCCGCAAGAGCATAGAATGTCCTGCTACATGGGAAGATTTCAAGAAGAAGTTCATGCAAAATTTCCTTCCACCGCAATTTCATGAGAAGGCTATCAAGCAATGGGATTTACTTCAACAACGCGATCGTGAGCCTATTTCACAGTATACAGAGCGTTTTTGGAATGCACTCTTACAGTTACACATACTTGAAGACGTACCAGAGACGACACATAAGCGGAAGTACATGTCTGGACTTCTTGGACATTACTACGCTGAGGTGAATATGTTCAAGCCTGCTACCCTTGAAGATGCCATCTCCTTAGCTCACGACACTGAAGATAAGTTACGTGGAAGAGATCGACGACCACAGCCATTCCAAGCAAACGGTAATTATGGATCTAAACAATTCAATTTCAATTTCAGAAGGTTTAATCCAGGTCGTTTCTCATCACCATCTTTCCGCAAGAATTGGCCTAAACCACCTGCATTACCATCCACTGTCAATCCAAATCCTAAGCCTATTCCACAAGCAAATCCAAATATACCCAGACTCCCAGCCATTGCAAATAATGTGACCAAAGCCAAGCCCATTGTATGCTACAAGTGTCACCAGCCAGGGCATCTCGCAACAAATTGTCATTCAAAGAAGCCATCAGCACATATCAACTACCTTGGAGCTATGGACGAAGACGAGCATGAGGATATGCCGGATTTCACTGAAGAAGAAGATGATCCTACTACTACTTCCGACACTTTACCAGGTATGCCTACCTCACATTCATTGTTGACTATGAAATGTATGGTGCATGGAAAAGAAAGAACTATATTGCATGATGACGGTAGTACGCATGACTTTATTTCAGCAAAATTGGTAAAGGAATTGAAACTGCATACAGTACCTACGCACTATCGCATAAAAGCTGCATTTTTAGGCACTAGGTACAATGGCACACAAGAAGTTCAAGATTTAGAAATTCAAATTGGTCCATACATTGAAAGAAGAAATTTCTTAGTTGTCCCATTACAGTCTAGCGACATTATTCTAGGAATGCCATGGAGACACCAACATAATCCCAATATAGATTATTCCACACACACAATGAATATTAATTTTCAAGGAAAATCTATAACATCATTTGGTATGCATGCATCTCATATCTTTCCACTGCTTTCGCATACTCAAGCAAAACGTGCACTACGTAAGAATACTAAATCATATCTCATTTGGGTGAATGAATTGCACGCAAAAGAAACTCATATGCACCCTAGGCATAAGGAATTTCTTGCATATTTTAAGGACTGTTTTGCAGAAGATCTACCACCAGGTTTACCTCCATCACGTCCAGAAGACCATAAGATTGACCTAATACCTGGCACACAACCACCTTGCAAAGCCCCATATAGGCACAATCAAATAGAGCAAAAAGAAATCCAGAGTCAAGTAGAAGAATTACTAAATAGAGGTTTAATTCGACCTAGCAGTTCCCCATTCGGTGCACCTGTGCTCCTAGTCAAGAAAAAGAATAATACTTATCGAATGTGTATTGACTACCGAGCATTAAACAAGATCACTGTAAAGAATAGATATCCTATACCTAGAGTTGATGACCTTATGGACAAACTGCAAGGATCTTCTATATTTAGTAAAATTGACCTTAAGTCTGGATATCATCAGGTGAGGTTAGATAGATCCGACATATTTAAGACTGCATTCAGGACACAGTTTGGCCATTACGAATTCTTAGTTATGCCATTTGGATTAACTAATGCACCTGCCACTTTCAGTAGAATGATGAATCGTATTTTTCTAAAATATCAATATTGTGTGATTGTTTTCTTTGATGATATTTTAGTGTTCAGTCAAAATGAAAAAGAGCATTATGAACATTTATCATTAGTTTTTCAATTACTGAAAGAAAATCAATTGTTTGCAAATCCTGACAAGAGTGAATTCTTTAAGACAGAAATAGAATATCTAGGTCATATTGTATCAAAAGAAGGAATAAAAGTTGATCCTAAGAAAATTGATGCAATATTGCATTGGCCTATTCCTAAAAATGTACATGAATTACGCTCATTCCTTGGTCTTGCTAGTTTCTATAGGAAGTTTGTACGTAATTTCTCATTACTTGCTTTACCATTGACCAAACTTCTTAAGAAAGGCATTGTTTACCAATGGACTGAAAACCAGCAGAAATCCTTTGATTTACTCAAACGTGCATTGACCAATGCCCCTGTTCTACAATTGCCTGACTTTAACAGACCATTCTTTTTAGTTGTGACCGATGCTAGCGGATCAGGAATAGGAGCCGTGCTAATGCAAGACAACCATCCAATAGCATATTCTAGTTCTAAGCTGAAACCCTCTGAGCTCAAATATTCCACTTATGACAAGGAACTCTTAGCAGTTGTACAAGCATTAAAACAATGGAAGCATTATTTAATGGGTTCAGAATTCATGATAAAGACCGACCAGCAAAGCATTAGACATCTACTTAGCCAACCCCAAATTTCTGACCGTCATATCAAATGGGCTTCATTCATTCAAAGTTTCCATCCTATCATTCAATACCAACCTGGAAAAGAAAATGTAGTTGCTGATGCATTAAGTAGAAGACCTGCAATTCATAACATTTCTATCATATCTTTTGATTCTTTGATTGCTATGAAAGACACATATCACCAGGATATTACTTTTCATTCTGATTGGCAAAAATTAGTTCAAAATAATTTCATTCCTGTTGATTCATTATCATATAATGATGGATTCATGTTCTTTGAAAAGAGACTGTGTGTTACTATTCCATTCCGATCTTTTGTTTTGAATGAAATTCATTGTCCCCCATATCAAGGTCATAGAGGTATCATCTCTACATTACGCATGTTAACTGAAGATTTTTATTGGCCGCATATGGATGCAGATGTATCTAATTTTGTCTCTGAATGTCTGATTTGTCAAAGAATAAAGAGACATCATGGTAAACAGTATGGATTATTAATGCCTTTATCTATTCCATCTAAACCTTGGGAACATATATCTATGGATTTCATTACTGGTTTACCAAATACTAAATCTAACCATGACATGATTTGGACAATTGTAGATAGATTTAGTAAGCAAGCATATTTCATTGCATGTAAGAAAACTTTAACAGCATCACAAGCAGCACAGTTATTTTTGAAAACTGTTTTTACTAACCATGGATTGCCGAAAGTGATTATTTCAGATAGAGATTCTAGATTTTGTAATAATTTTTGGATTACACTGTTTGCAAATCTAGGCACAAAGATTGATTTCTCATCTGCATTTCATCCAGAAACAAATGGACAAACAGAAGCCACAAATAGCACCATTCTAGATCTTTTACGTGCATACACTATCTCTAAACCTCAGACATGGGATACTCATTTACATTTATTACAGTTTGCATATAACAATACACCGCACACATCTACAAAGAAAGCACCTTTTGAAGTTATTTATGGATATAGATTATCTACACCTGTTGCCTCTTTGTCTAATAAAATACAAAGTGCCGATGATATTGCTGTTATGCATAATACTATTTTTGATGAGGTCAAGGATATGATTGCTAAAGCCCAACAATCATATACCAAACAAGCCAACAAGAAAAGACAAGCCATGAATTTCAAAGTTGATGATTATGTTTGGCTTAGAATAGAAAAGCGTAGACTGCAAAGTGTAGATAGACATCCAGTTGTCAAATTAGCTCCTAGATTCTACGAACCATTTAGAATCATTTATAAGATTAATGACAATGCATTCAAGTTAGAACTGCCATCCCATTGGAAAATTCATAATACGTTTCATATTAGTTTATTGAGACCATTTAGAGGACAATTACCTATCCACCCTGTCTATGAAAACCCACCTTTACTAGAAGAAGAGACTGAAATACTTGAACCAGAAGCCATTATAGACACTGACTACATGACCACTAGAACTGGCCGAAGGTATTCTAGATATCTAGTGAAATTTAAGAACCATCCTGTAGAGGAAGCACAATGGATGCACGCTAGAGACCTAAATGCTTTCCCCACTCTGTTAGTTCCACATTGAGCTAATAGCAATTGAGGTCAATTGCTATCCCACCCCGGGGGTATGATGCCAGGAGGCATATTCCACGGTGGATTCCGTGAGGTTTTACGGTGGATTCCGTAAACTTAGATGACCGGGGCTCATACGCAAAGAGGATTCTTTGTGCGAGAAGTTGATGGGGACGCCTGTCCTTTTCGGGCGTTTCATTAATTTAGTGTGTACATGGGTGATTCCATAGCGGGTGATTCCGCAAAATGCATATTAAATTAATAAACGTTTATGAGTTTAGAGTGCGCACTCGTAATAAATTAAGGTTAGGATTTATTTCTAACCAGTTGATTTATTTATGTAGCTGAAGACTGCTAGGTATTCACTTTTGTCGGTTTAATTGTGTTATTTTACTAACGATTGTGAATGCTTCAGTTGATGTGTAGAGATAGCAGCAGTGGCGGAGGAAAGCATTGGAGTCTAGCGGGTTTTCGACTATATTTTGATAGGCGCCACGCCTATATTTTGTTATGTCTATAGAGACATCGATTATTTATTTTGTATGCGCTTATGCGCCTGGATATGTTATTTCTATTTGGACATTGAGATTGGGCGTGCCAGACTCTATGGGCACCGTCCATTAGCTTTATTTTCCTATTTTTGGTAGAAAGCAAACTCAAAAGCTAAAAGCTTGTCATATTTTTGTAATTGGGCTATTTTTGAGCATAAAGATTGGAAATATACATTAAATACATGCTTTGTGAAGCGCTCACACAAGGCATGGGGGAGATTGAACCCAATTTGTCTTTTGCCTCATGTCGTGCTTGCTTTTACATGGGTTTTTGTGCTAAAAAGTAGAGTACTTTGTTCTTGGGGACCTTCCGGGATTCACCACGTGAGCTATCTGCGACCGATCTGCGCACCAAAGGTAGCTTCCTCTATTTGATTTTGTATCATCAAAAAGTTTATACTTTCCATGTACTTCTGTGATAAGAGTTTCAGAGATATAAAGAGTATGTATAAGCATCGACTTGATAGAGTTTTGTTTGATGCAATGCCTTAACCACAATGAGTTGTAACCTGAGGGTATCACTACAATGTATCTCTTGATTTGTCATAATACACAGGGACTCTTACTTGGTTTCAATTGCATTTCAACTTCTGTCTTCCTTAGTCTCTTTATCCCCTGTAGATTATGGCACAAAACCCCCTGACATATTTGATGAACCCAAGCAAAAAGCCACGTCAAGACGATAAAGATGGGAGAACCTTCATGATCTACATAAATGCTAGAATCTACTAATGATGTGAAGCATCTTTTGTAGGCCTTTAATATGTATATGCAACAACAATAACAACAACACCAGTAAGAATTGTAGTAGCAATAGTTGCCACATCAACAACACATACTGCAACAAATGTAATTGCATGTTAATGCACAATATGAAAATGCAACAACTAAAGCTATGGAAGTTGTGGCAAGTGAGATGAAATTATTTGATGATCGAAATGTTTCTAGTTATTTAAAATTGTATGAGGCACAAATGGATTTCTTTGGGGATCCTTCTTGTATGACAAGTCAATGTTTTGTCCCAGCTTGTGACTTTTGCATTGAAGATACATAGAAATGAGATCTATGTGCAGGATGCTAAATGAAAAGCATTCAAGAAAGCAATGAAAGAAGAGTATTTTTTGAAAGACCTAGGGTTAGATACCTGAAGGACATTCAAAGAATGGGTTTTAATAAAGGATTGGTTGCGTCTGAATTATTGCAAAACTTTGAGGAGAAATTCAGCCATTTGAATGTTGCAAAGTAGGCTGCTTTGCAATCCAAAAGAGTTGAATTATCTTTGCAGGTTGCGAATCCACCATTGTCGATGGAATTAGGGGGACCTTCTTGAAGAAAAAACTAAGCCAATGGGTCTTAAAACAAAATGGCAAGATGCCAAGGGATCTTGTGTCTATGTTGATTAAGAGGTAGATGTGAAAAACCAGGTTGTTGAATGGGCTGAGCTTCTATCTAGGCCATAGCCTCCTATAGTATGTGCTCTTGTGTTAAGAAAAGACGATGCCATTGATAAACTAGTGAAGAATATGGAGGAATTGTAGATTAAATTGGCTAACTAGGAAGATTCATATAGTGTGATAGCCCTAAACACGAGCATAGAGATTGTGCTAGACCAAGGTCCTAGATAGATTAAAGAAGATACACAAAAGAATGAGAAGAATCAGGATGCTAGACCAAAGAAACAACCGAGTTACAAGCTTACTTTAGATATTGAGTTTGCAATAGATCTTAAAAAGGTGTTGGAAGAAAGGATCTTGAATAGCAAGGTTGAATTTAGCGTAGGAGAGATTTTGGAAATCGTAAAGAGAGAGTTTCATGTGGAAATGATAGATATCATAAAAAAAAGAAACAGGTGATTCAAACTGCAAAAGGGCTTGTTATGTAGGGTATCACGATTGAGGTGAGTGATGATAATGAAGTTCTTATGGAAAATGCTATAGAGTGTTCAAAGATTGTGAAGAGTGTACAGCCAGTACACTATGTAGAGGATGATGCATATATAATGATTCCTCTCATCCATTTTTCGAGAAGTCATTGGGCACGAGCAACCATTGAGATGGTGGTTAAGATTGGAGAGACCATGTGTTTCTTTGCTAGATTACAACTCGAAGATAAAATTCATAGTTCACAGTTTGTATGAGAGCAGAAAGTGGCCCGTAGATGTAGAGCATGGATGGTGGATAAGAGTCACCAATAACACTGCAAGAGAGTTATATTTAGCATGTTTGAATATGAGGTGTCCATATAGGGGATGTTCAAGATTAGTATCATTTTTTTGTGTAGGATTCATGTTCTTATGATATCATTTTGGGTCATCCCATTATTACCAAAGCACGGATGGAAACGAAGGTTATAGATGATGGATCTGCATATGCATGGGTCAAAGCAAAGATGGCAAAAGGGTTATGCAGTTTATGATTGTCTATGTGAATCACCCAAGAAACATAGATGCATTGCAAGATTTCCCTCTACATACAAAAGAGTTAGATTTTCACTAGATACCACTCTGCTACAGAGCTGATGGTGGTATAGCAAGGGAAAAGCTCTTGCCTCCTCGCAACGATGTTTTTTCTTCAAGATTTATTGGCCTTTTAACTTAGAGTTATGTTTGTTTTAACAGAGTTGTAGAGATGTCTGGAGTTGCCAAGCAATATGTATGCAAAAAAGAAAAAGAGTTTAGAAGAGCAAGTTTATTGCAGGATGACAAGTGCTTTGATGGGATGTATGATGGGTTGATTCTTGCATATACTATTATAAAGATTGAAGATATGCTAAAAACAGAGGTACAAAGTGGTTCCAGTTTTGTGCAAGTTCATTCCCTTTACATGTATCATGAGGTTGCTAATTTTATGCGCCAAAGAGGGTTGGATGCTAATTTTTTAAAGCAAAAAGAGTCATTAGATGATGTATTTCAACAAAACTGAGAAGAGGTTGATTTATTTCAACCAACAGAGTTGCAAGGGGCTAAGTTATTTCAACCAAAGAGTTTGATATTGATTCATTTTAGCATAAAAAGTTTGGGGATGTTTGGATGTAGTCCAAAGAGAAGAGGGTTGATTTATTTTAGCCATAATGGTGATGAACAAATTAAGAGGGCTACTAAACAACCAGATTTGAGAAATCCAGAAAATATTAGTCACAAGTTTTCAGTAGAGACATTGATAGAGTTAAAAACAGGAATGGGGAGTTCTTATTTCCTTTAGAGGAGAGACAATACTTTGAGAAGATGTTAGAGGGTCATGGCAAAGCATTTGCATTCTATCCACATGAGATTGGGTGAGTGAATCTAGAGATTATAGCATTGATGGTGATTCTCACTATTTCCCATATACCTTGGAATCTTCACCCTATTCCAGTGCCTAGAGCTCATCCATCAACATTGATTGAACTATTGAATGAAAGGATTAGGATGGGCACACTTGAGCTGTCTTCTACACTTTATTCAAATCAATGGTTCATAGTGCCTAAAAAGAATGGGTCTCTTAGGTTTATTCCAACATTTGAAGCCAATGATGAATAGAGTAACTTTCAGGAAGATAGGTGCAGGGCCAGTTGTGGACAAGTTTGGTGAGACATTTGTAGGGTGAGCTATCTATTCTCTTGGTGATCTTTATTCAGGTTATGATCAGTTTTAGATTGCCTTAGAGAGTAGGGATCCAACTACCATGAAAACTCTATTGGGCCTTTTCAGGATGTGTACTTTGCCACAGGGAGCTACAGATTCTGTAGCACATATGATGAATGACATAAACAAGTTCTATGAGATTATATCCCTCAGCTTACAATGCCATTCCTTGATGATGTGCCTATAAAGGGATGTGCAAAAGAAGAGAAGAATGAGACACTAGATGAACATGGCTATAGATACTTCATTACAGATCATATTGTGGATTGTGAGATGATCTTATCTAGGCTGGAAGAGGTGAACTTAACTTTATCAAGGTAGAAATCAAGTTTTGGGGTGAATGAAGATATGTGTGGATACTATGCCAAAACTCCTTCTCCTGAAAAAGTAGATGCCATTGAGAAGATTGCAAAGTTTTGTTCTTCACTATTAGAGGTGAGGAGGTTCCTTGGGGCATGTGTCTTCTATATGATCTACATTCTGCATTTTTCACATATTGCAAATGTGTTGTATCAATTGCTTCAAAAGGGGAAAAGTTTCTTTTGAGATGAAAAGCATGCTAGAGCTATGAGGAAGTTGAAGAGGTTATTGTGGTTTTCTCCGACCCTCAAGAAGCAAACTATATATGTAGGAGGCCTATTGTGATTATAGTGGACACTAGTCCTCGTAGAGACTTGTGCACTTACTTGGAGTGTTTTGCCTTAGTAGGAGGATATGTCCAGGGAGGAGCTCTTAGCTCTTCACATTCAATGGCTTGAAAGAAGACCACATGATGTACAAAAAGCAATGTAGAGGCTTAAGGAATCTAGATTGTAGAATAAGGACATGTTTGATAGCAAAAATAGGCTATGAAGGCCTAGAGTAGTGGAAGTGGGTAACTCGGTATTGGTCTATGATAGCAACCTAGAAATTTAACACAACTGTATTCGAAAGATGGTGAAGAGATTGTATGGGCCTTATGTGGTGAAGCAAGTCTATAACAATGCTACTTATGTGCTTACAAAGCTTGATGGGATATTCTTGAGGATACCCATTGCAAGTAAGAGGATTAAAGTGTTCAAAAGAAGAGATAAGGAGGCATATATAGTGCAGAACTTAGGAGATGAAGAAGATAATGGTAGAGATGATGAAGAAGAGGAAGTGGATGACATGGTGGATGAAGTAGAAGAACGGAATGCATAAGAAGAGGAGTTTAAGCTGATTGTGGAGCTTGGAGAAGATGAGGATGGGTAGCTATGGCCCATCTAAAGGATGTGTAGGTTTAGAGGGGTGGATGTCATGATGCCATGCATTCACTTGCAAAACATTGGAGGATGACTGCAAGACAGGGTTTCAGTGCTACCATAGTCAACAACATTTGCAATGTATGTGAATTTTCCCTCTATGTTTTACTTTCTATATGACAAAAAATATTAAAAAGGTGCCAAGAGGTCCTTCTATGTATGATGAGGAGCTAATACACAACCAAGTCATAGACTAGAGCTATGAATGTGAATCGAGATTACAACAAGTGATTGTTGGAATAATAGTGTGAACCAGCCTTAGTGCAAGTGAACTCGAACCAATTTAGGTGTGAAAAGGGATTGATGAATGTGGTTCTATTAAGCTAGGGTAATACTTAATTGGAATGTTGTTTGGAAATAGAGAGCTGGAACTCTTGAGTTGACATCAAGGTAGCTTCCTCTATTTGATTTTGTATCATCAAAGAGTTTGAACTTTCCATGTACTACAATGGTAAGGGTTTCAGAGATATAAAGAGTATGCATAAGCATCAACCTAAGATAGCTTTGTTTGATGTAATGCCTTGAACACAACGAGTTGTAACTAGAGGATATCACTACAATGTATCTCTTGATTTGCCATAATACACAGGGACTCTTACTTGCTGTCAATCACATTTCAACTTTTGTCTTCCTTAGTCTTTTTATCCTCTATGGATTGTGGCTTGTCACAAAACCCCACGACACTGCTCCACTTATGAAGTTGGTGTTCCTACACAAAAATGACATCTAAATTGCTTTTGTAAATCCACAACTAGAAGAGTTTCCTCTTGGCTAGCATGAACTTAAGCCCTTTGGCATTAGGGGAGGCCGATTTGAGCAAGCATGTCTGCGAGACCACCTGCATGTCTAGTTCCAGCCTAGGCTGAAAGTCCTCTTGTGTGTCTAGGGACTTATCACCCATCGATGCATAACTTCCTTCCTACTCATCAACTTGTAGTGGAGTGGTAGCTTTGGAGTCGAGGTTGGCATCGTCTCGTTTCCATATAAGGAGCGCACCAGTTGGTTTGCTTATTGCATTGCCTTCTTCAAACATGTCTTCCATCTCTTCATCCTCATTCTTTTGGGTGGCCTTGCTCAACATGCTCTCAACAAGGCCCTAGGTTGTCTTTCACATGCAAACTTAGCCCACATCCTTATGTATTGCCTCTTAACTAATAGTTAAGTGTAGCTAGTGGGCTTGATGAGATTAGTAGGTATTCCTTAGAAGTTAAGTACAAGGAAGAAGAGGATGCTTGGAACCTTGTAGCTAAATTGCATGACCTCATAGACCTAGTGGATCACTTAAATATGCACACACTCCCCTATGCCTGCAAGTCACTAAGTAGCAAAGGCCTAGATAGATGGTATGCATCAAGCTGTGGAGAATGGCTCCTAGCAATCATATTGTTGCATACCGATAGTTCTTGCTTCATGTCAAATCACCTTCCAGTCACACTGGAACTAAGGGTGGTCTCTCTTAATAGAATTGTAGGAGAACACAAATGGCTAAGCATCAACACCTGACACTTCAAACAACTCATGTTCAATTACATGATGGTGCGCAGTGCTTGAAAACTAGCAAAGAATATTGATAACCACAATCCAAATCCTTGGGGTTACTTCACGAATACTCTACAACATATGTTAACCTTTTGTAGGGATCTTGGCTTGTAATGTGTCCACCTGTTATCTTCAAGACACGTCTTAGCAGTTCATCGGAAAGGATATCTAGAAAGCTCCGCCCGGCACTCCCATGGAATGTTACGAGGTTTGCGATCTAGGACTTTCCGCGTCTGCCCATAGTAGAAGTATTCTGGCCGTTCCCACTTAAGGACCCGACTTGAATTAGGGTTTTTCTTATTGGTCATTTCCTAACGGCAACTAGCGTCGGACCCAAGCGAACTACTTTACGTAGAAACGCCAGGTCCGAAGTGGATTCACGTTGTACTTGGTTCAAGGAGAGTGGGAAACGAGAGGGATGCAAAGCTCAACCTCTCTGCCATAAGGCATAGTCCCATTCCGTTCCCCTAAAACAACGTAAATCGGGATCAATGATAACTCTGGGTCAACGCTTTTGTTGTTCGTGTTCTTTGACGATCTTCTGGCTGTTCATCGTGATTTGAGAAAAGTTCCCGGCTAACCGGGACCACCCATCCATAGGACGGACCTATGGCCACATCCACTGCACTTTCCTCGGGTTGTTTTTATTATCTAATTACCTAACACGTTTAGTTGAACATGTAACAATCAGCTTCTTTAATTAGCCCGTTAGACACTGGTTCTTTCACGTAATCATATCACTTGACATAGAAAAACAATGTCAAACAAGTTTCTTATTAACAGGTTATCATATTTATCTTTGAAATACAAAAAGTCTAGCCCGTAGGCTTATCCACAATCCGCCTGAAGGCTATCCAGCAATCCACAGGGATCACTAATCCAGGTTTCCACCCATAGACTAGTATGCGGGCCTCGGGATCCAATCCCGAGTCACGTTAGCCTCTTGTGCAGGGCCCGGAAGGCGAGGGATTTACGGCCAGAGCCCCCTGGCACCCAAGCGTCCTCCTGCTCCAAGTAGCGCTCAATGGAGAGACCTCTCGCGGCGGGTTCGGTCCACCTTCCTGGCACGATTAACAACCCCATTGGTTAGGGTCAGGCAGGTAGTCGGGGGTAACTGAAGCTGCCTCTCCCTTCAGGCCTTCAACCTGAAGTATTAGACATCCATTTATCTTTTAATTCATTGATCAAATAAAACCAAACAGTGCTCTTAAATCTGTAACAAGCACAAACATTTCCATTGGTCGTTTATTGTTGGCAAACTGCTAAGGAATGAATCCTTCCTTTCGAATGCGTCCAGCACTCGATCCGGGATGACTTGCGACTTGGCAAGATCCCCTATATCCCGGGTTAGGCGTACCCTGCCAACCCGACTTGGTCAAACCTTAAGTTCATAGATTATTTCAGTTTATCGGCTGGTCTTTTGCTTCCAAACAATTATCTTTACTCAAGAAAGATACTATATTAGGATGATTATTCATCCTCTTGCAAGATAACTTGCGCAAGGACCTACCAACCTCATTGTGAGAATTGGCCATTCCCTTGTGATCCAATCACAAGATCATACGACTCCGCACTTGTTGCACAAGTGTCGCATCGAACTATGAGACTATTCTACTCATCGAATGGAGTCACGAAACAATCTGTTCCTGATTATATTAGGCTGACGTTGACAGTCCTAGGGTTCCAAGTTCCATCTCGTAAGATTCTTAGGGACAAACCCTAGATCACTTCCCAAATATGTTTCACTGTCCCTACATTCGGTGAATGTGGGCAAGTATTTAGGGTATAGGAGTTTCAGTTTTAGCAATACGTACAATTAGGTCACGTATTAATTTCCTAGTGAATTTCTTGGAATTTAACTCATGCTAAACGAGTACTCTGCGGTTTAGGTGTTTTAGGTTTATGCCAATTTGTTTAACTCTAGAAGATAATTACGTTATCATTTCCACATGACTCGTTGTCTACGCGTAAATTGATTTTTAACCCTAACTTATCGATTTAAGGTCAGGCATAGGTTAGGTTAATTCCAACTAATCTTCCTATAACTTGCAAACAAAATTCATGCTAAACAAGCAACCTTTTGCTAATAATTTATGCAGTTGACAAACGATAATTGCCTAGAGTTATGCATCGTAAGAATCATTTCATGCCTTGCACTTTCCTAAGGATTCCTAGCACTTCCCATGATGATTCATTGCAAAGAAGATATGGCTTAATAATGCGATATGCAGTTTATACTTCCATGTTTAAACGAGGTACACTATTTTAATTCCATTCTATAGCAATGGACATTAATCTAATTTTAATTCATTGCAATGCATAAAGCTATTTGCTAGAAATGCATTTATGCTCCCTTTATTTTGCTTGTTTTATTGAAAATATTAATGACTAAATTCCTCCGTCGTAAGCTAATTTTTCTAAAGCATTTAAGACGAAAAATGCATCCTATTTCCAACAATTATCATTTGCACGATTGAATTATAACAATACCAAATAAAAACTAGAAAGGAAAACCTAGACTTGGGGTGAGATGTCCACGTGGATGCTAGGAGACGACCCTCCTGCGGCTGCGCCCTAGGCTTTCTTAGGAGGCATCGCGAATGTAGCTTTTCCGTCGTGGATGCAGCTTTACAACTCCTTTTTGAAATTCCACCGTGGCTCCCTTTGCAATAACTTGCTCCGTCCGTCAGAAGCAGTTTTAGAAGGCTTCCTCCTTGAAGTAGGGATTTCGAAAAAGGGGGTGTTTCAAAATCTTTCGCGGATAAGACCCATTAAAGCCATGGGAAAGGCTTAATGGCCTTATGAAGATTCACACGAACAGGGAATAAAAGGTGTAAAAACCCTTACGAGGGCTTTTGTATGGGGAAGGAAAAGTGTCAAAAGACCCTTAACACCCTATCTTCTTTTTGTAAGGGGGTAAACAAAAGGTATAAAAAGGGCCTAAGGGAGCACTTAGGGGAAATTCGAGGGGGTCGGATGAAGGCTTAAGGTAAAATCTTTTGGGGGAAAAAGGGCCTTATAGAGCTTCAAGGGGAAAATTTCGGGGGGGGGGGGAAAGAGCCTTAAAGACCACTTAAGGCCTCTCACGGGATTTTTGGGTAAAATCCTTTCTTGGGGGGAAAAGGGCCTTTATAAAGTCCTAAGGGAGAAATTCCAAGGGGGGGAAAAGAGACCCTAAGGGAGCCCTTAGGGAGGAATTTTTAAAGGGGAAAAAAAAGTAGCCTTTAAAGGCTATAGGAAAGGGGCCTAAGGGCCCTTAGGGGAAAAATTGGAGGGAGGGGGGGTAACCCCAAAGCCCACAAGAAGGGGGGCTTAGGAAGCCCCCCTTGGAAGCTTCTAAGGCTTCCAGAAGCTTACGGCCACATGGAGGGGGTTTGGAGGCCGTCAGATGGCGGAGAAGCTCAGGCGATTGAGCGCGGCAGATGGGAGACAGCGCCCTCCTGGCAACGACTTGCATCGCCTCCTCTCCACTCCTCCTCTCCCTCTCACAGTGGTGGCAGCGCGTCGATGTCCTCTCTCTTCCTCACAGCACTCACAAGGTCTCGGCTCCTTCGTCCTTCTCTCCCAAGGCTACCATAGCCATTAGTAGCCATGATTTATATAGGGGGAGGGAATAGGATCCTCCCTCCCCCACGCGTCGATGGGCATGCCCCATTGCCTAGGCAAGTTTGAGCAAGGAGCTTGCCTCACTTGCTATTCCCCTCTTCCTCCAGCTCGACAGTCGGCTGGAGGAGAGGGGAAATAATTTTAAAAATTTTGCTTAATCAAAAGAATTATCCAATTCCATTATCCTCTATTGAGGCAATTCACGCGTGCCTTTGGGATATTACATGGCTCTACAACCTGGAAAGGGAGGATCTCTCAACTGGGTATGCAAAGTGCAAACAAACCTTGTCAATGAAGAGCTCTAGCTTCTAACCAAATGCCATACAGTCAGATAGGTAGCCCTCACAAGGGAGCTCGAAAAAATAATTTTCATATTTAATAAAAGATTGTTCTCATATATTGATTGCACCTCCCCTACCTTTATAAAAGAGCTACACATGCAAAGGCTTAAGGAGAGCCCCATAGCGATTCAAGCCAATGATGGTATCTGGATCACAAACCAAACATAATTTGGAATGCTTTGCACTAAGTTTTATACTAACTTTTACAATGATGAACTACAAGAATCAAATGATCAAGCAACCAATATACTCCTTGACATTGTCCTCAAGGGCCATCTCATGGAGGAGGAGAATGCCCGCCTCCCAAATCACCTAGCCATGATGGGGTGATGATTGAATTCGTCAAGCACAGTTGGAATGCCATTGGAAGCAACATCCAAACCCTGATCAACAAATACAGGCTAAAAAGAGAACTTCCTTGGTTTAAAATCATAATCACTCTCATACCAAAGCAGTAGTGCTCTTGTCTCAACTACTGGAAACCTATCTCTCTCCTATGCACAATCTACTAGCTCTATCTAATAGGTTGATGCCCCTATTTTGCAAAACGCATCAACAAGCACCAATACGGGTTCATCAAGAATCAAAATCTTGTAGATAATGTATTGAATGTGATCCTAGCCAATCAAATGGGGTCAAGCCTCTAAGCAAGAAGTGGTCTTCATGTAGCTGGACATCAAAAAGCCTTTTGATAGGGTCTCATGGGTCTACATCTAGAAGGTGCTCAACAAAATGGGCTTTCACAACAAGATATCTAACCTTCCCCTATTGCTACAAACCCAAATCTCTCTACATGGAGCACTTCTAGAACCATTTACCATAGCTAGGGGTGTGAGACAAGGTTGACCCCTCAACCCCTTTGTATTTGCTACTGCCACTCATCCCCTCTTCTACCTTATGGAGAAGATAGCTGAAAAGGGAGAGCTCAATGGAATCAACTATAGAGGTAAGCAACTAATTGGGCAAGGTTTTGTAGACAATCTCCTTATGTCCCTATTGGCAAAGAAGGAGAACATGGAGCAAGCACTCCGACTACTAGAAATATACAACCAAGTTGCAGGCTTCAATATCAATCTCAAGAAATCCTCTCTCATCAATGTCATTGAAGCCCACATGACCAACATGGGATGGAAAGACAACATAATAAATAAAAGGGTAGGGTAATCTTCAAGTACATTGGCATCCCCATCAGGGTAGACACAATAAAATCACTTTAACCCTCTTGGATCCTCAAGAAAATCAGGGCCAAGGCCAATTGCTAGAAGCTTACAAGTTGATCACTTCATGTGAAACTCAAAATTCTAAACTTGTTCCTCAACCCCATGCTCTCATTCTACCTTTCCTTTGTCAAATGGGGATCAAAGAAGGAGAAACAATGGAAAGCCATCGTAGGCAACTTCCTATAGGGCAAGGTGGGCAGTACTAGATACATGGCTCCCATCCCAATGTGCATGCACTCAAGCTCCCCAAGGGCCAAGGAGGGTTAGGTCTACTTGACCCCACTGTAGAGAGCACTGCCCCCAGAGCCAAGCTCCTAAAACGATGATGGCCTCAAGACAATCCCTAAGCTTGTATGTTAGTGGACCCACTCTCCATCTTTAACCAAAAATTCTACAACTTGTGGGCAATGAAGGGGCTAGAGATCACCTATTTGCATGCAATCAACAAAATTAAAGTGCCAAGGATACTGGGCTGAATCCTTAAGGATTGGGCATTTATCTTGAGCAAGGCAAAGGGCAAGCTCCCTCCTAAATGGATAGGGCTGAATAGGAATGTCTTTTGTTCTGAAAACTTTGATCCTTCACAAGCTATCCATCTTGGCAAACAAGGAATGCATTTGGCAAAGGCCAACTACTACCTCTTCAAGTACTAGGTAAGATCCAATGATGGTAGCTCTCAGAAAAGTCCTGAACCTTGACCACCAAACACCTCCAAGGCACTTTAGCTATCATGGCTCTAGATAGCACAAAAATGCACAAGATTAAACAACTCTCTAGCAAGTGGGAGAGCAACGATAACTTTATATCTTGAAGACAAAGAGATCATGGCTGCTCTTAGCTCCAAGTATATCAAAAGGGCTATGTTGAATGTCACATTCAATCTGGCTTGGATCAACAAGGGCTAAGAAACAGACCTGGTTGAAGATTCTCTATTGAGTCACCTTGACAAGAACAAGTGCCTATCCCTCCCACTCAAGGACAAAGCTTTCCTATGGAAGATCATGGCGGGAGCGTTGCTCTATGGTCTTAAACTGAAAAAAAGAGGCATGATGGATGGTTTGTGTAGTTGTTGGCAAGAAGAATCCCTCAGGAAAGTCATGAACCTTGACCACCAAACACCTCCAAGGCACTTAAGCTATCATGGCTTTGGATGGCACAAAAAGGTGCAATACTAAACAACTCTTTGTGGCAGGTGGGAGAGCAACAATAATCTTATATCTTGAAGACAAAGAGATCATGACTGCTCTTAGCTCCAAGTATATCAAAAGGGCATGCTGAATGTTACATTCGATCTGGCTTGGATCAACAAGGGCTAGGAAACTGACCTTGGTGAAGATCTCTACTGAGTCATTTTGACAAGAACTAGTCCCTATCCCTCCCACTCAAGGACAAAGTTTTCCTATGGAAGATCATGGCGGGAGCATTGCTCTATGGTCTTAAACTGAAAAAAAGAGGCATGATGGGGATGGCTTGTGTAGTTGTGGGTAGGAAGAATCCCTTAGGAAAGTCACGAACCTTGACTACCAAACACCTCCAAGGCAGTTAAGCTACCATGGCTCTGGATAACACAAAAATGCGCAAGATTAAACAACTCTTTGGCAAGTGGGAGAGCAATGATAACCTTATATCTTGAAGACAAAGAGATCATGACTGCTCTTAGCTGCAAGTATGTAAAAAGGGCCATGTTGAATGTTACATTCGATCTGGCTTGGATCAGCAAGGGCTAGGAAATCGACCTTGGTGAAGATTCTCTACTCAGTCATTTTAACAAGAACTAGTCCCTATCCCTTCCACTCAAGGGGATAGAGTTTTTTTATGGAAGATCATGGCAGGAGCATTGTTCTATGGTCTTAAATTGAAAAAGGAGGCATGACGGATGGCTTGTGTAGTTGTGGCCAAGAAGAATCCCTCAAGCACATCTTTTAGGATGGATGCTCTACAAGCCTTACCTAGTCTCAAGCTCATCTGAATTTCACTGTGATAGGAAGCCACTCTCAACGCATAGAGATTTGGATTTTTGGCACCATTGGTAGCATGAATAAGCAAAAGTTACTAGGATTTTATTGTAATTAGGCTTCTAACCCTTAGAACAATCTAGGAGAATAGAAATGCAAGACTCTTCAAAGGTGAAAATGTAGAGCTTGCGTGGAGGGAAATAGCCCTTAAAGCATGATGGTTTTTGAAAATGCAATGTAATCTTGGCAATAATCTGGGAAATTTAGCAAATAAAGCCAAATATTTGGTCCACATCGTGTAACCCCAAACAGCATTGTAACTTGGGATATTTAAAAATTCAACTGTCTTTTTGCAACTAAGAACCTGTGTCATGCTTTCAGATAGTTTTAAAAATGCACCACATGCATGCGAAGCATGCTGTTTGTTTTATTTAATTTTTTGTATGAGCAAAGGGAAGCAACCCCTCGGCTCACAAAAACCCAAAGCTTGCGAGCTTCACAATGACACCGACCGCGTGAAACACAATGAACAGGCCTGCTGGCCAGCTAAAAATGTTCGTGTAATTAGCATCATTTGTCACTGCAAATGACAAATTGGAATAATGATCCTTTCTAGAAGTTTCTCGGCGTGCTGAAGGAGTCCAATACCTCACGCGCGTCAAGGCCTCCGTGTAAAATTCTTCAAGCCGAGGCCCAAGGGGCCCGCTCCTTTTGACTTGGCGGTGCGCGCTTGCTTCTGTCTGTCTTCTCAGACTGTGGAAAAGAAGAGGTGCAACCTGGGAATTTTTTTGCAGTTGTGGTATCGTGAGCAGGAAGGATATCGAACTAGTGGAGCTTGGGCGAAGATTAAGGAAGGATGGGCACCTTCGTAGGGCATGTCGCCCCCGGTGCAGGGTTTTGCCTGATAGGGCTGTGGCATCTGTTCAACACCCTTCGGAATTATCACGCGCATGCGCCATGGGAATTCGAGAGCAGGCCCTGGTTCCCTGCAGATTATTTTATCAAAGGGCCGGTCAAGCTCGTCAGGTACACAGAGCTGTACCTGATCATCCTGGGCTCCTCCCTGTCCATCGCGGGCGAGCTCCATTTCGGCCTGCACGGCCGCCATGCGCTTGATGCGGACTGGTCCATTCCCTTCATGAATCTGAACAACTTCGAGCATGCCACCATATCGGCGTTCTTCCTGCTATTCGCGGCGGGGGCATGGCTCGCGGACGAGGTACTGGCGGCGGCGGCCCCATACGGCATGGTGCACATGCTGGGCGCCCTGGCCCTGAGCCAGGAGCTGCTCATCTTCCACCTGCACTCGGCTGACCACATGGGCCTGGAGGGCCGCTACCACTGGCTCCTGCAGATCATCATCGTGGTCGGGATCGCGGCCACCCTGGTTGAGATCGCGCTTCCGCACAGCCTCCTCCCACCGCTCGTCCGCTCCATGTCCCTCCTCTTCCAGGGCGTCTGGTTCATCCAGATGGGATTTGTAGTCTTCACGCCCACCTTCGCACCAAAGGGCTGTGCCTTCCGTGACTATATGGTCACCTGCGACGACGGTGGCGCCTCACTGGCTCGAGCCAAGGCCCTGGCAAGCCTGCAGTTCTCATGGTGGCTTGCAGGAGTGCTGGTGTTCACCATCCTCCTTTACATCTGCTTGATGGCTGTGTATGGGAAGTCCCACAAGTATCAGGCGCTCGATCAATACATGATCGAAAGAGGGAAAAGTACAGAACAGAAGAGTCTCAATATTAGTATCAATCACGATCACACCAAGTCCTGCGATGGCTCACATTGCTCGACTGATGAGCTCCCTTCGTCAAGCTTTCGAGTAGGACGATGAACCTCACTCACACCAAGGACCTTATGACCGCCTGCTTCTTGCAGGTTGTAGATATCTACCCTCTATGTAAATTCATCTTTTTGTTAGCATTGCTTTTCAGGGCACATGTTTATACGGTGCGGTGATAAGGTGATGCAAGTACCAAAAAGTTTACCCATTGTTAACTTCATGTAAGTGGTTCACTTAGGCTTGAAATATGTAGATATCTTTCTCTTTTTTGAAAAGGAAGAGTTATGTTAGAAAATTAAAGAAAAAAGCTTCTCTCTCTCTCTCTCTCTTTCAATAGTGCACCTTGAATTCTAACATAACTTGACACAAAATAAAACAGCACTAGACCATCTCCTAACCTTGTATACTCACACTTTAAACACAATTGCCCTAATCAAATTCCATATCAAATAGACGAATTTCACAATGAATACCAGCATGGCCCCCCCCCCCCCCCCCCCCCCCCCCCGGGCCTTTCCATCATGAATCCACTCTAAAGATTTTGGGTTGAGGTATAGTGCTTAAGGCATGTGGAATAGGTTCTTTATGAGGATAGTGGGGTGTGAGTGCTTGGGCAACCTGGCATCTGCTCCCTTCTCGATGGCACCTAGTGCCAATGAGCAACCATTTTCTTGTCCTCGATACCGTGAGGTTCACAAAGGAGCCAAGGTAGGTGGGCCATATGTCCTTCATGTGAGTTGAGAGGCTCCTTGGGGGTTTCATGACATGGAATGCCCATAGGGTGTCTTGCTGTGCTAGATAAGCCCCATGGTCACTCCATGGTGGCAAGGCAAGGCAATGTGACATGGTGGAATGGTTTCGACCCCCATGGTCACTCCATGAAGACTTAAGCCTTGCAGGGTGTGTTACAGTGCCAAGGCGGGGAGAAATCTCGCTCGACCCTTGATATGAGTGTGCCCCTTCCGTGCATGCCAAGGCGTGAGACCGTCTGGAGTGTTTGGTGCTGTGCATGGACTTTGAGACTCCCTAAGTTCGTGACACTTGGATTAGAACCAACTTTGCTTGACGCTGGTCGTCATGGGTGGAGTTTGGTGAGACGGGGGTCAGAGCAAGTGCTTGTATTGATGCTTTGATGCAGTTTAAGTGCCAAATCAAGTTGAGGGCTGTGGGCCATTGGTGATCTATTCCTAAGTGCATATGCAATGGGGGATGCTTGAAACCACTAGCAAGCCAATCTATACCCATCCACGGGGTACACAATGGAGTCTCTCAAGTGAGGAGCGTGACAAAGATCCCTCCCAAGCGGGATGATATGAGACCATGAAGGCCAACTTTTTTCAAGGGCTAAAGGAGTGCCTCTCCTACCTTGTGATGTGATGTTGTAACACCTTTAAGGTAACATGGCTGCGAGAAAGGAGAAGATTTGCTGAAGTTGCTACTATTTTTTGCTATTAGAGAAGGAAAAAGGTTGCATTTTGGGTCTTCAAGTGCATATTTTGCCTTTTCATTGTCTCTGGCGGGTGAAGGAGTGGGACGAGCGCCAAGAGCCCTACTAGCTTATATTTTCACAGTCAGAGGAGGGCTGCTCTTTGTGTTTTGTGTAGGCATTGTAGGTGAAGATGTCTTCTGAGGCTAAGATTGAGTTTCAGGCAATCATGGACCTAAAGATGCCCGTCGTATCGGCTCTTCCATCAGATCAAAATCTCAATGGTGAGAATTATCATATCTAGAAGGTCATGATGCTTGCCATTTTGGAGTCCTATGATTTGGTGGAGCTTGTTATGGAGGCTATTCATCGTCCTTCTTCGCGAGACAAGTCTAGACTCTCTTCCAATGAGTAAGATGGAGTTGGCAAAGTCTTAGGCATAATGGGATAAACTCAATGCTCTCATTCGCTCGTTTTTATTTCTCTCATGTACTACAATTGTTATCTCTCATCTTCAATCTCCATAATTGTGGCTACTCGTACGTTAACAAGGGACTTTAGCATTGGAGGTTCATGCAATGGGTGCGTGGAAGGGTAGTACTTCTTGATGTGACTGCCATTGAAGAAGCTTATGCCCTCTCTCTACTAATGGTGTGGACTCTGAAAGGCCCGAGCCCTCTAAATTTTATCTTTTGTTTATGACCCTTGATTGAGTACAAGAGTACTAAGTCTTCCTGTTCGAAATCTCGCTACTTGACATGCTTATCAAACCACCTTTTGTATCTTGCCTTCTCACATATCAGTGCATGGGTGGCTGGAAGTCGAGTTTTCGATAGGCGTTCAAGCTCAATTAGGCGCTTTGTCCATACCTCCTTAAAATCCCATCTCTCTTCAAGAGCGATTCTCAGGCTAGGAACAAGGAACTCTACATGCAAAATTGCTTCAGTTCCATAGGTCAACTTAAAGGGAGTCTGTCCTACAATCGTTTTATAGGCTGTGCAGTAGGCCCATGAGGCTACCATTAATTTGTTATCCTAGTCACTGCGCGAAGCAAAGACTACTTTGGTTAGGACATTTACTAAGATTTTATTTCTAGACTCAGCTTGGTCATTTGCCTAAGGATAGTAAGACGAAGACTTTCGATGGATGATTAGAAAGGTAGGCAAGAGGTGAGCGATCACTTCATTAATGAAGTGTGTGTCTTGGTCACTAACCTATTCGATGGGGCAACTAAATCGTGAGATCACGTGCTTCCATAAGAACTTGGCAGTGGTCCTAGCATCATTCTTTCGAGTTGCTCATGTTTCAGCCCACTTCGTGAGATAATCTGTGGCAATGATGATGTATTTGGCTTGTGAATACTGTGTTGCACGACTAATCAGCCCAATGAAGTCAATTCTCCATTTTTCGAAGGGTTGTTTTACAATGGTAGAGGTTAGCTCCATTTGATCCTTGCGAATTGAGACTTTGGTCCATTGACACTCATTGCAGTGTTTTACGGATCGTGCTGCATCCTGGAAAAGAGTAGGCCACCACAGTTGAGACTGTAGCACCTTGCGGGCTGTTATATCTCCGTTGAAGTGTCCTGCAATCCCGTCGTGTGCCTCTATTAGCACGTCATGCATTTCATGCTCGCACACACATCTACACAGCAACCCATCTATAAAGTTGGCATGCTATCAACTGATAGGGTTGGATTTTAAGGATGAGTCACCTAAGTCCGGCCTTCTTGATAGGCTGTTTAGGGAATCCGTGCTCAAGCACTTGGACTACGTCTATCCAATATGGTGTCAAGTCAGATCTCTCACACTAGCCAAGTAAAATAGATGCATATCTAGCAATTCGTCCGGGATGCCCTGCCCAACAGCTTCTCCTGTGGGTATGCAGGACATATGGTTAGCCATGTAATGTTGCTTCCCCAGTGAAGTCAAATTCTAGAAGTAGAAGCAACCATCAAGCAATTTGTCCTGTAGTACAAGGTTTATTAACAAGATAAAGCAATGCTTGATGGTCAACAAAGATGGTAAAAGGCGTGACCAAAAGATAAAGACGAAATTTCTTTACAGCAAATATCATGGCTAAGCCCTCTCTCTGTATTGTTGAGCAATTCATTTTTGTATCCGTGAGTTGTCTACTAGCAAAGCTCATTGGATAGTCTAGGTTGTGCTCACCAGGTTAGCACAACACAGCTCCCATAGCGAAGGTGATTGTCCAGTGTGAGGCTCTTAGAATTGGTGGTGTGGTTAGAGCCTTTTTCAATTCCTCATATGTGCATTGGCATTTCTTGGTCCACTAGAATATAATTAGCAACCTGTACAGAGGTCTAGCAATCAATGCATAGTTCAACACAAAGTACCGATAGTATCCCGTGTGGCCTAGGAAGGATTGAACTCCCTTGTAATTGGATGGTGGTTGAAGATTGGCGATAACCTTGACTTTCGAGAAGTCTGTGGCAATGCCATTCTTCAACACCACGTGCCCTAGGATGCACCCATGCTTTACCTAGAACTGGCACTTCAAGGGATTTAGGGAGAGGTGATACAACCGACATCGTTCAAAGATTGCTATGAGCTTACTTAAATGTTCCTTCCATATAGAGTGAACACACAAATCGTCTATGAAAACCTTCTTTCTAAGCATGCCTTTGAAGATGGCACACATGAGCCTCTGGAAGGTAGCTGGTGCATTAGTCAACTCGAAGGGCATAACTATTCTCCACTTAGTGTGGCGAATGCGGTCTTATGCCTATAATCAGAATGCACTTACACTTGATTGTATCCTGAGAAGCCATCTAGGAAACTGTAGGATTCTTTACCAGCCACTCTCTCGAGCATGTGCTTAGTGTATGGCAATGAATAATTGTCTCTCTTTGTAGCAATGTTTACTTTCTTGTAGTTGACGCATAATCTGATCTTTCCATTCTTCTTTAGCACGATCACTATGGGTGAGACCTAGTCCATATGCTCAATCTCGTAAATGAATCCTACTCTCAACAACTTATCAATCTATTCTTTCACTGCGTGAGTGTGCTTGGGATTCATTGGATATGGTTGCTATTGATCAGCGTTGCATCGGGTGTCATGGGTATGTTGTGAGTCACTATACTCAGATCTACCCCTTTTAGCTCATCAAGAGACCAAGCAAACACGTCTATATACTCTCGCAAGAGAGCAATGAGACTTGCTTCCTCTTCCTCAGTCAAGTCATTGGTCGTAAAGACATGTTGGGGTGTCTCCCCTTCCTTGGCCAAATTGACCTCATTGACCTTGGCGGGCCCTTCTATTGGTTCATTGGCTTGCCCCTGGCGTTTGGCGCCTAGCAAGATCACTACCTTGTCGCCTTATTTGAACTTCGTGAATCACTTTCGTAGGTCTTGTAGCTTTCTTTGCTCATCAACTTCTGGCTCCTTGGATTGCTTCCTTCTTCAGCCTTCAGTGCCTTAGGTGAATAGGTAGGTCCCCTTTGGTGCGTCTAGTCTTAGGAGGTTGAGGCATTTCGGGGTCACTATCTAAGCTTACTTCGGATTGAGAATCGAACTCTCCATCTTCGCTAGAAGAGGGAGTCTCTCCTGGAGGTGATACCAAGAGGCATATTCCACGGTGGATTCCGTGAGGTTTTGCGGTGGATTTCGTAAAATATTATTATCGAGGCTCATACATAAGGTGAATTCTTTGTGTGAAAAGTCGATGGGGACACCTATCCTTTTCGGACGTTTTGTTAATTTAATGTGTAAGTGGGTGATTCCATAGTAGGTGATTTCGCAAAATACATATTTAAATTAATAAACGTTTATGAGTTTAGAGTGCGCACTCGTAATAAATTAAGGTTAGGATTGAGTTCTAATCAATCTATTTATTTTTGTAGCTGAAGATTGCTAAGTATTCACTTTTGTCAGTTTAATTGTATTATTTTTCTAACAATTGTGAATGCTTCAGTTGATGTGTAGAGCAAGCAATGGTAGCATTGGGAAGCATTGGAGGATAGCATGTATTCAAATTATCATTAATTTTTGATGGGCACGTATCTTAGGCATAGCACCCATATTTTGATGCGCTTATTTATTAAAGCACTTGATATTTATTATTACTTTTGTATGCGCATGGGTGTACGATTTAAATATTTGTATTGGACATTGTATTTGGATACCGCCTGACTCTTTGGGCGCCCAATAGCTTTAATTCTTTAGTGGCACAAAAACAAGCACAAAAGCTAAAGTGTGCTAATTGTAAATTGGGTTATTTTTTGAGCTCGAAGATCAATAATATATAAAAATACATGCTTTGTGAAGCGCTCACACAAGGCATGGGAGGAGATTGTATCCAATTAGTCTCTTGCTTCATGTAGTGCAAGCTTTCTTCCTTGTTTTTTGTGCAAAAGTAGAGTTTTTTTGTTCATGGGGACCTTCTAACACTCACTACGTGCGCATACGGTGTTCGATCTGTGTACTAGTGGTATCAGAGCGAAGCTGAGATCGAGAGCTTCCAATCGCTTACCATCTCTTGCAAAGGCAGAGCTCTTGGAACGATCGAGCTTTACAGTCAGTCTCGTGGCAAATGGTCGATACCAGCGTGTTCATGGCAGTCAAGAACCCCCTGCTGTACACTCAGATCGCGAGGGATCGGCCTTTGCAGGTGGAAGACCACGTGGAAAGATCCTTCATCAAGTCGTTGGTTTCTTCTCAACAGATAAGAAATTTCCTTCATAGCTCTTAAAGCTTCAAAGTTAAGTTTGCAAGGCTTAAAGAGAAGCTTATTAAAAACTTCAAAATTCGTTTTAACCCGTTGGCGGTGGTAGCATGCACTAACCGTCGCCGAAATGGGCGAAAACATACTCATGTCCTTAAAATCCACGATTAGTTAGAAAGACTAAAAAATCTAAGTCACTAAGGTTCTAAAGAACATAAGCTTCAATCTCCAACAATTACTATAGAGACAGTTTCTATTCGGCAACACACGAATCTGCTTACTACTCTCTAGAAGCCCCTGTTCACACCTGTGAATTGGCAGAATCAGATTCCAGCGAACAATCAGCAACACGCAATCTATATGCAAAATTATTTTCTTGGAAGATGACTGTGACATCAAATTTCGCAATCGTAAAGGATAAATACTACAAAAGACAAACTCTATATATATATATATATATATATATATATATATATATATATATATATAAGCCTTGTAAATTCGCATTTGAGCTATGCTCATCCCACTAACAAGGTTTCGAGTGTGTGAGGTCTTTTGGAATTTTGCAGGATGACTGATCAAACCATAGAAGATTTTATGGCTGAAGGTGATTTACCTGAACCAACATATATATATATATATATATATATATATATATATATATATATATATATATATATATATATAAGCCTTGTAAACTCGCATTTGAGCTACGCTCATCCCACTAACAAGGTTTCGAGTGTGTGAGGTCTTTTGGAATTTTGCAGGATGACTGATCAAACCATAGAAGATTTTATGGCTGAAGGTGATTTACCTGAACCAACAATGGAGCAAATATTGGATTTGATTATGATGTAGCTTCAAGAAGAACGAAGAGCACGACAAACTTTGCAAGCTCAATTAGCCAATATGCAACGATCTACCACCGACCAAGATTGATTGCAACCTGAAGATCTTATATAACGTACTATCGATGCAATACTTGAAGCCCAATCTATTAGGAAAGAAACAAAGATAAGTAAAAGAAACTTCAAATTTCGTACTTTCAATGGATCACGCGATGGAAAGACTGTACTTGCTTTTATCAGTCAATTTGATGATTATTTCCATGAAGAATCATATGCTGAGAAAGACAAAATTAAATGTGTCACTAACCATTTAGTTGACCGAGCATCCTTATGGCGGACTGTTGTCCGCAAAAGCTTTAATTGTCCCACTACCTAGGAGACTTTCCAAAAGAAATTTTTGCAGAATTTTCTTCCACAATTTTACGAAAAAGCAATCAAACAATGGGATCTACAACAAAGGGATTGCGAACCTATTTCACAATATACTGAGCGTTTCTGGAATGCTCTATTGCAACTACGAATGCTCGAAGATGTACCTAAAGCAACTCATAAACACAAGTTTATGTTTGGCCTACTTGGACATTTTTATGCGGAGGTCAATATGTTCAAGCCAACAACCCTTGAAGATGTAATTTCCTTGGCCCATGACACTGAAGACAAAATTCGCGGACGAGATAAGCGACCACAACAATTTTCAACTAATTGTAAATTTGGTTCCAAACAATTTAATTCAAATTTTCGAAGATTCAATCAAAGTCGTTTTCTTTCATCTTCATTCTGTAAATCTTGGATACGACCACCTACCTTGTCATCAAACACAAATCCAAACCCTAAGCTATCTCTTTAGTCAAATCTCAACATTCCTAAACTTCATGCTATTACCAATAATGTATCAAAAGTAAAACCCATAGTTTATTACAAATGTCATCAACTTGGAGATCTAGCAGCCAATTGTCAATCCAAAAAGCCATCTGTTCATATCAATTATCTGGGAGCAATAGAAGATGAAGAACGTGAAGAGATGTCGGATTTTACAGAAGATGATGACGACATTAGTACTACTTCTGATACTTTGCCAAGTATGTCAACTCCCCATTCCTTATTAACAATGAAATGTTTTGTGTATGGTAAAGAAAAGACTATTTTACATGATGATGAGAGCACACACGACTTTATTTTTGCAAAATTGGTCAAAGAATTGAATTTACATACTGTTTCTACACATTATGGCATCAAGGCTGCATTCCTAGGTACGAGATATAATGGAATACAAGAGGTGCATAATTTAGAAATTAAAATTGGTGATTATACTGAACGAAGAAATTTCTTAGTTGTACCTTTGCAGTCCAGTGACATTATCTTAGGAATGCCTTGGCGTCATCAATACAATTTTGATATAGATTATTCTACGCATTCAATAAAAATTTATTTTCAGAGAAAACAAATCACACTGCATGATATGCACACTTTCAATAATTTTCCATTGCTTACTCATACTCATGCTAAACATACATTATGTAAAAGTAGCAAATCCTATTTAATGTGTGAATGAAATTCAAGCTAAAGAAAACCAGATGCATCCTAGGTATGCACAATTTCTTTCCCAATTTCAAGATTGTTTTGTTGCTGATTTACCACCTAGATTACTACTTGCACGTTCTGAAGATTATAAGATAGATTTAATTCTTGGATCACAACCACCATGTAAAGCACCATATAGACATAACCAAATTGAATAAAAAAAATTCAAAATCAAATAGATGAATTGCTTTTAACAGAGGATTAATTAGACCTAGTAGTTCTCTATTTAGTGCACCTGCCTTATTAGTGAAGAAGAAAAATAATACCTATCGCATGTGCATTGATTATCATGCCCTAAATAAAATTGCTGTTAAGAATAGATACCCGATTCCTAGGATAGATGATCTTATGGACAAGCTATAAGGATCTGCCATATTTAGTGAGATAGATCTTAAATCTGGATATCATCAAGTAAGATTGGATAAATCTGATATATTCAAAACTATATTTAGAATACAATTTGGACACTATGAATTTCTAGTTATGCATTTCGGTTTAACTAATGTATCACATTCAGTTGTACGATAAATCACATATTTTTGAAACATTAGCATTATGTCATTGTTTTTTTTGATGACATATTAGTTTTAAGTAAAAATGAGAATGAGCATTATGAACATTTGTCTTTAGTTTTTAAGCTATTAAAAGACAATCAATTACATGCTAATCCAAAAAAGAGTGATTTTTTTAAAATAAAAATTAAATATTTAGGACATTATTTCATCAGAAGGTATTAAAGTCAACCCTTAAAAAATAGAAGCAATTTTAAATTGATCGATATTCAAAAATATGCATGAATTACGTTCTTTCTTAGGTCTTGCTAGCTCTTTTACATAAAATTTGTGAGAAATTTCTCATTACTTGTATTACCTTTGACAAAACTCTTAAAGAAGGGTATCGTGTATAATTGGTCTGACAATCAACAAAAGTCCTTTGATTTGCTAAAATATGCTTTAACTTATGCTTATGTATTATAATTACCTGACTTCAATAGACAATTTTTTTAAGTTACTAACGCTAGTGAATCTAGAATAGGAGCAATTCTTATGCAAGATTATCATTCCATAGCCTACTCTAGTTGCAAACTCAAACCAACTGAACTTAAATATTCTACCTATGACAAGGAATTGCTAGCCGTAGTACAAGCCTTATGTCAATGGAAACATTATTTAATGGGATCTGAATTCATGATCAAAACTGACCAACAAAGCATTAGACATCTCCTTAGTTAACCACAAATATCTGATCGGTATATTAAATTGGTTGCTTTTATTCAAAGTTTTCATCTTCTTATACAATATCAACCTGGAAAAGAGAATGTTTTTGCTGATGCTTTGAGTAAAAGATCGACAATTTAAAATATTTCTATCATATCATTTGATTCGCTTATCTCTATGAAAAATACTTATCATCAAGATCCTATCTTTCAAGCTGATTGGAATAAACTAGTTGTAAATAATTGGATTCCTATTGATTCATTGTCTTACATTAATGGATTTATGTTTTATGAAAAAAGATAATGTGTGACTGTTCCATTTCACTCATTTGTTTTGCATGAAATTCATTGTCTCCCATATCAAGATCATAGAGGAATTATATTTACTTTACGTACATTGATTGAAGATTTTTATTGGCCACACATGGACACTGATGTATCTAATTTTATATCTGAATGCCTAATTTGTCAACGAGTAAAAAGACACCATGGTAAACAATATGATTTACTAATGCCATTATCCATTCTATCACGACCATGGGAACAGATTTCAATGGATTTTATCATTGGTCTACCTAACACTAAAACTAATCATAATGTGATTTGGACTATTGTAGATAGATTTAGCAAACAAGCATATTTTATTCAATGCAAGAAAACCTTAACTACATCTCAAGCTGCTCAATTGTTTTTAAAAACTGTTTTTACTAACCATGGTTTACCAAAAGTCATTATTTTTAATCGTGATTCTAGATTTTGTAATAATTTTTGGATTACTTTGTTTGCTAACTTAGGAACAAAGATTGATTTTTCATTTGCATCTCATCCTAAAACAAATGGTCAAACAGAAGCTACTAACAATACAATTTTAGATCTTTTGCATGCTTACACAATTTCAAAACCACACATGGGATACATATCTACATTTACTTCAGTTTGCATATAATAACACACCACATACAGCTACAAAGAAAGCACAATTTGAAATTATTTATGGATATCGATTGCTTACACTTGTTACATCATTATCAAACAAAATTCAAATTGCTGATGATATTGCTAACATGTATGCTACTATTTTTGATGAAGTAAAAGATATGATTGCCAAAGCCCAGCAATCATACACAAAACAAGCAAACAAGAAAAGAAAAGCTATGAGTTTTAAAGTTGATGATTATGTTTGGTTATGAATTGAAAAACGAAGATTACAAAGTGTCGATAAACACCCCGTTGTCAAATTAGCATCTAGATTTTATGGACCATTCAAGATCATACACAAAATCAATGACAATGCATTTAAACTAGAATTACCACAACATTGAAAAATCCACAACACCTTCCATATCAGTTTATTACGATCTTTTAGAGGACAACTACTTGTACACCCTGTCTATGAAAACCCTCCTTTGCTAGACGAAGAAACTGAAATTCTTGAGTCTGAAACTATTATAGATACTGACTTTATGACTACTAGAACTGGCCGTAGATATTCTAGATATTTGGTTAAGTTTAAAAATTATCCTACTGAAGAGGCCCAATGGATGCACGCTAGAGACCTAAGTGCTTTTTCCACACAGTTAGCTCCACATTGAGCTAATAGCAATTAATGACAATTGCTATCCCACCTCGGGGGTATGATGCCAGGAGGTATATTCCACGGTGGATTCTGTGAAATTTTATTACCGGGGCTCATACACAAGGTGGATTCTTTGTGCGAAAAGTCGATGGCAACGCCTATCCTTTTCGGGCACTTTGTTAATTTAATGTGTAAGTGGGTGATTCCATAGCGGGTAATTCTGTAAAATACATATTTAAATTTATAAATGTTTACGAGTTTAGAGTGCGTACTCGTAATAAATTAAGGTTAGGATTGAGTTCTAACCAATTTATTTATTTTTGTAGCTGAAGACTGCTAGGTATTCACTTTTGTCGGTTTAATTGTATTATTTTTCTAACAATTGTAAATGCTTCAGTTGATGTGTAGAGCAAGTAGCGGTGGCATTGGGAAGCATTGGAGGATAACGTGTATTCAAATTATCATCAATTTTTGATGGGCGCGTATCTTAGGCATGGTGCCCATATTTTAACGCGCTTATTTATTAAAGCACTTGATATTTATTTATTACTTTTGTATGCGTATGGGCGTACGATTTAAATATTCGTATTTGATATTGTATTTGGGTATCGCCTGACTCCTTGGGCGCCCAATAGCTTTAATTCTTTAGTGGCACAAAAGCAAATACAAAAGCTAAAGCGTGCTAATTGTAAATTGGGCTATTTTTTGAGCTTGAAGATCAATAATATATACAAATATATACTTTGTGGAGTGCTCACACAAGGCATGGGGGGAGATTGTACCCAATTAGTCTCTTGCTTCATGTCGTACAAGCTTTCTTCCTTGTTTTTTATGCAAAAGTAGAGTTCTTTTGTTCTTGGGTTCGTCCTAAATAATGGTGTATTTGGTTGAACTAGGCATGCTTGCTCTTAATCCATCGCTCTTATATGTTTTAGCCATGTATGCTTGCAATCCATGCTCATGACTCCTTTCTCAATCCTAAAAACATTCTTTTTACTTGGTTTGGAGTTTGCTCATATATATTCTATTAATCATCCCTCAGTGTCGTATTCTATGATAGTATCCATCTCTCCTACACTTTGGTCACTAAGGGAACAACAATCCTCGTATTCATTGTTAACGCTATCTTCATCCGACTGCTCATCATCTCCTAAGTCTTGATACGATTCCTTGTTTTCGTCGGTGACTAAGGCTCAATTGTACATTAAGTTTAAGTTGTGCACTTTGATCCATCGCCACTTAGGTTCATCCAAGAGATCTTGGAGAGGTTTAAGATTAGTGACTGGGTTGTTTGCTAGCTTGTTTGTCAGATGCTCTAGGATCTCAAGGAGTTCTTGCTTGTTGCTGGTGATATGGAAGTAGACAGGGTTTGGTTATTCGTCTAAGCTTTCAGACATCATGCAGATTGACACTGAAGGTTCATCTCTATGCTTACCGATTGCCTTAGCAGCCTGCTTGTACTCTTGGTCTGAGAATGGTAAATTGATAATGGCTAGCACGTGCATCCAATCTCGCTCATCTTCTGGACAAGGGATATACTTAGTTAAGTGCCCATAAGATTTCTTAATCTGGGCGTCACCCTTCAGCATGATTGAGATGGCATGTAGGTCGACTGGTATTGTTTTCGAAGGGTCCATCTCTACTCCCACTGCCTCTATTCTATTGCCTAAGAAGATTAGACCATTACCTCAGTCCTCTATAACCCGTGAGTGTATCCAAGGCCGGTCTAGTAGGATGTCATAGTCCACCCCCTTCATGACTATAAAGTCAACGAAGAACTAGACTCCTGCGATCTTCAAGGGCCAATTCTTTAGCACTCTGACTGGACTTACCTTCATTTCATTAGCTAGTATGACATTAAACCTAGCATTCTCCAATAGGTGGGTTATCCCAAGCCTAGTGTATTGCGTGGCTAAGCATGCTAACTCCTGCCCCCTGTGTCTACAATTCCCTTTCTTGTGGTATCTCCAAGGCTAGGATCGGTAAGACATCATTATTTTTGTGCCTTTCCAAAAAGCATTGACGTGCAAGGATTTGGGCATTGAGTGTAGCGTCAGACTTAGTATTTGTGTCTTTGCATCATGTTCATGCAAGTTAGCAGAGGCAATTGAACCTTCAATCCACTGTTTTAGCTCTTACCACATCGTCGGATGTTACCTAAGTAGGTCTCCTAGGCTTAGCGTCACAGGGGTGGTCACTAGTGTAGTGAGGAGGTTGCTAGTCGCCATACGAGCAGTGGCGGAAAAAGTGTCATGACAATCAATCCTTGGGCGTTGTGCAAAACCTTTAGCAACAAGGCGAGCCTTGTGCTTGTCCAAAGAACCATCGCTAAGGTACTTGGTCTTGAAGACCCATTTGACGCCAATCACCTTATGAGAGGGGCGAGGCACGAGATACCAAGTTCCATTCCTCTCAATAGTCTCCAACTCGGCTTCCATGGTGTGGACTGTAAAGCCTCATTCACGGAGGTGGGCTCTTGATCCTGCATAACACGGGTCATCAAACAATAGTTAGAGCAAACAAGCTCTGTAGAATGTGTCTGGTGCCTCCGTGACCATTGCGGACCATCTTGCGGTCCCCACTCCTCAGGGACCCCCTCGATCCCTGAATCTCAGAGTGTGTCACGGGCCCAACGAGGAGGAGGCCAGACCTCTCCTCGTCGCTCTCCATCAGCTGAAGACTTTGGGATATCCACTGGTGGTAACTCCTCGGGGGTGACTAGTGGAACAATAGACTCTGTATCGGAAACAGAATCAGAATCAAAAGGTGCGGGCTCCAAAGAAACTGTCTCGGGAGCTCAACTCTCCCCTGGATCTGCAAGAACGGGATGCTCCTCACCCGCTGCTATGGCCGGAACCTCCACGAACCGCACATCTCGATTGGTGTATACATCTCGCTTTACGGGATCATACAAACGATAGCCTTGGGACTAAAAGCGGTAGCCAACAGACACCTGTCTCCGAGAAGCCGCTTCAAATTTATCACGACGAGTCTTGGGAATGTGAACATAGGCATCACACCCAAAAACCCTAAAATAAGAAACATCGGGCTTAGTCTCAAAATAAGCCTCAAAAGGTGTCATTCCATCAACGGTTGAAGTGGGGGATCGGTTAAGGATGTGAACTGCAGTAGCCACAGCCGCGGCCCACAGAAACTGAGGTGTCTGTTTGTGCTCCATCATGGTGCGCACCATCTCGATCACACTTCAGTTCTTCTATTCAAGAATGCCATTTTCTTGAGGAGTGTTGGTGCTAGCAAACTCCTGGTGAATACCTTTATCTGCATAAAAATGAGCAAACTCATTATAAACAAATTCACCACCCTTATCGGATCGTAAGGTCTTCAATCGCCAGCCCGATCAGTTCTCCTCAAAGAGAAGCCAATCCTTGAAGTAGGAGAAAGTCTCCGACTTCAACGCCAAGAAATAGGCCCAAGTCATCCTGCTGTAGTCATCTACGATCAACATGAAGTACGAGCTCCCTTTCAAGGACTCGTTCCTCATAGGGCCACAAAGATTCATAGATACAAGCTCCATCGGGGAAGTAGACCGCCACGACGCTTTGTTGGGAATCACATCCCTATGCTGCTTTCCACGAATGCAGGAGACGCATGGCTGCTAGCTCACCACTATGTCCGGCAACCCTCGAACTAGCTGTCCACGTGACGCCCTTCGAAGATAATCATAGTTAAGGTGACCAAACCGAGCATGCCACAACTCTGATTGTGTCTGAGTGGTAAGAAGAAGAGTAGGAAGAGCGATAGAAGACGTCAATTTGTAGATGCCGTTCTCTTCATATCCTGATGAGAGAACCTTCCTTGACCCAGATCAAGGACTTGCACCGAATCACTGTCAAAATCCACCAAAAGTCCAAGTGAACAAATCTTATGAACCAAAAGTAGATGATACCCTAAACCTGGCACATGCAAGACTTCTGAGGTATGGGTACCACCATGTCCATTTGGAATAAGCTGCATCTCACCCCGTCCTGCAATAGACACCAAAGAGCTATCTCCAATGAGAATCTGCCCACGTGAAGGTTGCAACTGGGCAACACCAACAACTGATGGAGTCATGTGCCAGGAGGCACCACTGTCAACGATCCACTCTCGAGCCTGGGGGGCTGTCATCGCAGCATTAGAAGCCTCTAGTGTAGAGTCCTCAATGACTGTTAGATGAAGAAACGCAGCTAATGAGGGTGCAGCCACTGCTCTAGAATCCTTTGAGTCCTTGTCTTTGTCGGGGCAATCCTTCTTCCAATGGCCGGTCTTACCACAAATATGGCATGTTGATTTTTTGTCGTTTTCCTTCTTTGACTTGTTGTCCTCCTTCTTCTTTTGGTCCTTCCCCTTCTTTTGAGAGGCTTGACCTGTCAAAGCTTCCGACTTGGAAGCATGCTGTCCCTTCAGTTGTTCCTCTTAGTCCAAGACCATATGAACCAACTCTTCCCACTGAAGAGTAGACTCACGCCCCGAAGCAATAAGGGTGGAGTAAAAAGCACCGAATTGTGGCGGCAACTGGGACAAGAGTGTGATCGCCATGTCTTCGGAGGAAAATCGACTTCCCCGCATTCTGAACCTGCATCTGAAGCTGTCTAAGCTTGTTGATGTGCTCCCGCAACGAAGAAGACTTGTTCACGGACAAGGTTCGCATCTGCACCTCCAAAGAAACCCGCTTCATAAGGGTCATCCGATTATACATCTAGTCAAGCTCCAGCCATATCTCCCGAGCCACTGTCAAGTGCTCGATGTGGGCTATCACGGCTGTAGTACAAGACAAAAAAAGAAAAGAATGAATCCGGGCATTCAGTTTGTCCTAGTGAGACTGTGCCTTGGCCAACTCCGCACGAGCATCGGAAGAGAGTTTGGACTCATCTCTCATCGAGGGCTGGTCAATCTCCTCCTGTACAAGCTCCGCCAAATCGTAAGACTCAAGGATGGCCAACATCATCACGCGCCAGATGCGGTAATTATCGCCATCGAGCTTTTAATTTGCGGGAAGAGTCGGTAAGACAGGCACCTTCTGATCCATGATTGTCTGGAACTCCAAGTCAATCTCTGTAGACATCTTCACCTGTAATGCCTTCACAAACGCAAAAGCAACCCCCTTTGACTGTGAAAACACAGCTTGCTAGGGCTCTTTCTTCCGTGTCCTGAAACTTCTTCACCTGCCGGAGGCGATGAAAAAGTAAAACTTGCACTTGAAAGCTGAAAACACAGCCTTACTCCTCTTCAAACAACAGCAGCAAACAACAGCAAATTCACCAACTGAACTCCTTTCCCGCGCGCCCACACTTGCTTCAGCCTTGTTTCGATGCGCAACTCTCCCACTCGCCCTCGAACGCTGGAAATGCAGCCTTGTGTAGCGATGGAATCTCCTCTTCAGGTAGGTTCTTCACTCAGTCAGTCCTTCTTCACTGCTCTGATACCATGTCAGAGTGCAGCGATGCGGAAGCATGGGACCAAGACTGAGAGAGAGAGTGAACACAAAGAGAAGAGAGAGAGAGAAAGAGACAATGGAAGATGAAGATCTGATGTATAAAGTTTGTTGTATACAAAGATATGCAGATATGTACACAGGCGCAGTGTGCGGGACTGCGTGACTCCACCTCGACGATGCAACCTGCTGTTCACCTTGAAGTATGCTGCAGTTTGCACAAATCTCTAGCCTGTAATCTGCAAACAGAAGTGTGAAAGAATGTGCTGACTCCCGGCTATAAATAGCTAGAAATAATGCGATCAGAAATGGCAGGTCGGCTGCATTAAATGCAGCCGACTGGTCAGTCTGACTGGACTGCCACGTGGCTGGCTGACTGGTCAGTCCAACCAGACTACCACGTGGCCTAGTGATGTGGCTGCCTGCCCGACAGGGACTGATAATCGCTAACATCACCCCATGAAGACTTGAGCCCTACAAGGCGTGTTATGGTGCCAAGGTGGGGAGAAACCTCGCTCGACCCTTGATATGAGTGTGCCCCTTCCAATGCATGCCAAGGCGTGAGACCCTCTGGAGTATTTGGCACTGCGCATGGACTCTGAGGCCACCTAGTTTCGTGACATTCTCTCTATTTTAAACACATGGTGAAACATTCATAAATTTGACCAATCTATATTTAACATCTAACTTTTTGGAAGCTATCCTTCACATGAGAGCATTGTTTCCTTTGTCAAAGTCCTTCATCTTCATAAGTGTAAAGGTTACAGTTGGCAAAAACTTAGAGGCATCCCTTTTGTATCAAAAATGAGGAAGGCATTTGGAAGATAAACCTCTTGCAAGAAGATATATAGGGTTGTTATTTGTGTATATCTTAACAAGCTCAATCCATTTATCCTAAAGGACCTCCCTAATGAAGTGATACTTCACCTCAATGTGCTTCGTCTTTACATGAAAGACAGGATTTCATGCCAACTAGATGACACTCAGACTATAATCACTTTGTAAAGTGTACTTGCAATACCCAAATATCCCACTAGATGAGTAAGCCATATAGCTTTATTGCATGCCTCACTGGTCACAATATATTTGGGTTAAGTAGTAGATAAGTCCACACATAGTTGCAATTCAGAGTCCATTATTTGTTGCAATTGAGAGTCCATTATTTTATACCTCTTGTGGATGTAATAACTTATGGTAGACTTCCTAGAGTCCACATTCCCTGCGAAATTAGTATCTGTATAGATAAGGAAATATACATCATTTATTCCGAAGAAAATGCACATAGTTATATTGTCATTTAAGTATCTCATGATAGTTTTCATTACTTCCCAATGCTTCTTGTCAAGGTTTGCTAAAAACCTGCTAACCACTCTCATTGCATATGTCTAGACATGTAGCTACCATGGTATACATGAAGCTACCAACCATAGATACATAAGGTATTTTGGCCATTTCAGCCCTTGGCTCATCTAAATTAAGATATCCTCTTGAATAATTTTCAAACATGGAGGAAATGGAACATTGATAGGATTTTCCCTCTCCATATTGAAATGTCCAAAGACCTTCCAAATGTACTCTTTATGAGACAAACAGAGAATATGTTGACCTTCTTGCGGAAAATTCATGAAAGTAGGAGGACACAACTACAAGTGCTTGAAGTTGCTCCCAAGGACACATTAATTTTTAAGAGTGTTTGAGAGTTGTCAAGATTATTTTTTGGGCATATAATTTTTCAAAGAACATTATATTTAATTATATTGTTTTGAAGAGAGCTAGTGTACACATTGAAATACATTCTCGAATTAAGATAGGTGACCCATGACGAACATACAATTGGGGGTGTAGAGCATCTATTCACTTAGATTAGAGGAGGTCCAATTAGCAAATATTATTGCATAAATAAGAGGAGGATTGATAATAGGCCAAAAAGAATGGTACGATGCCCAACCTAACCCTATATGTAAAAACTAAAAAGTAAATGGAAAATCACATTCTTATGTGTGCTATTTTGAGAGAGAGCCTACTCGTGCTTCAAGCTTATCCTCTTGTGCTTGTGGAGGGAGAGAGAGAGAGAGAGAGAGAGAGAGAGAGAGAGAGAGAGAGAGAAAGAGAGAGAGAGAGAGAGAGAGAGAGAGAGAGAGAGAGTGTGTGTGTGTGTGTGTGTGTGTGTGTGGGAGAGTAGGAGGCCAACATAAGAAGCTCTTCTCCATTTGCAACTTCTTCTTCTTCTTCTTCTTCCTCTTACCATTCTTCTTGTAATAAAGTTATCATGGATAAACTTCAAGGTTATGGAGTAGTAGCACAACTCAAGAGGCTCAAGCGGCACAATTTGAATTATGGGGCCATCAATGAACCTTGCAAGCCTTGAATATAAGATGGAAGATAAGAAGATTAGCTCACTTCAACTTCTCATCAATCTTGCAATCTTGCTCTCATGGATTGAGAGGGGAGTGCATGGTATATGAGAGAGAGAGTGTGTATAGGTAGCTATGTGAGAGGTAGCAAAGCTATAATAAATGAAAGCTCTTGAAATTACAATAGTACCATCCAACGCTCACCCTTATTCTTGTAAGACACAACATTTTGGTTCTAATCAGAGCCTATAGAGGATGGATTTGATAATCAAAATCCTTACTCTCTTAGCATGGCAATAGAGTAGGAGCTTGCACTCCAAAACGATACATGATTAGATTAGGAGGAGCAAAGAGTATCGATCTGTCAAGCATTGGATTTTGGAAAAAAGGAAAAAGTACTATTGCTGTGTTCTTTATTTTTTCTAGAGACACTGGTGAATATGAGCAACCCTTCTCCGAAGAGAAGCTTTGGATAAGAAGACCATGAGAAGGCTTGAGAGAGAGATATTGCAAGAGATATAGGAGAGTTGTTGCAAGAAGAGAATAAGCAAAGGGAAGGTACAAAAAACAAGAGAGGAAGAGGAGAAGGGAAGAAGACAAGATCAATCCAATCAACAACATCACCATCTCCAAAAATCTATCGCTTTCAAGCACAAGTATATTGCAAAACACTATCTATTGATTGTGTCAAATCAGGATAGGGTTTTTTTGAATTTTTTCTATTACATCATGCTGCTCTCCTTGGCGCTATCAAACATTAATTTATGCAACAAAAGTTTTGACGGTGCCTAACAATTTGGTAAGGAGTATCGTATGCTTATTTGTAACAAATAGTTGAACTTTTTCCATTTTGTGTATTAACCTTATATTTATATGAGAGAGGGAGTGATAGAGTGGGGAAGAGAGAGTGAACTGTGAGAGAGTGAGTTAGTGTGTGTTAGAGAATTGAAAAAAAAAACACACACACACACACACAGAGTATATTACAAAAAAAGAGACTTTATATTAATTTGTGAGAGGAAGGGAAAGAGGGTGAGAAAGATGTGAGAGTGGGTGTGTGATGAAGGTGAGGAAATCAAGAGAGTAAGAGAGAGGGGGTAGAGATATTGAGAGAGAAAGAGGGAGAAACAAGGGGATATAGAGAGGAAAAAATAATTTAGGTAATAATGAGGGGCCAAGAGAATATATTTGCGGGAAAAAGGTGGCAACTATTGATGATTGATGTCTCATTTACACCTCCATCTCCTCCCATATTTGCACATCTCACAATGGAATATTTGAGTTTATCTTCTTATTTTGATACCCTCTTCTCCCACAACCCCACTCTCTTTGGAAGAGCATTGAATTGTCTTATTCACAACCCCCAACATTATCCTTGTTTCTCTTGAAACTCTCTTGCCACCAAAAATTTAGGACTATGTAGCTAGTTCTTTTGTCCATTTTACTACTACCTTCTTCTAATTCCCTCACATCTAGTTCATGGCTACCACCCTATGCACACTTTTATCAATGGCGAGAAGTGTGAGAAACAAGTTCCTTTTTAGGGAGGAAAGCTTATTCTCATGAGATCATTCTTAAAAGGGCTTCTACCACCAACAAGAAGGTTTAGTGACCTCATTGCTATATTTGACAGGGGTTTGTAGACCAACTTGACAAGGGAATGGGATGTTGAGAGAAGCAATCATTACATGCATAGCATCTTTGATGAGGGAGTGAGATGTTGAGGGAAGTGAGTGTTACATGCTTGACTCCTCCCTTTCTACTAAATATGAGATTATACACAAGTACTTGACTGCCAAAGATGGGTATCCTACTCAAGGACACAACATAAACACTGATTATAAACCCTCATTTCAAGGTGCCAACTCGTTAGGTGTGGATACTATTGATGTTATTACCTTGGACATGATGCCAAAAAGAGTAGGCTTTTAAGAACTTGAACTATCAGAGGAGGATAATGTCATAGTTGTGTAAGTGCTATCAATATGATACTTGAAAGTAGAACTGGTACTATGCTCAAGGAAAACATACAAGTAATGAAGGATGGGATCACAATGACAAAGATTCCTAGAATATATGATGGCAACAAAATCTTTGAGCTACTACCCACCCATGGAAAGGACTAAGGAATGGATAGCATGGAGTAGAAGTATGATGGTCACCTTTGGACTAAACCTATAATGTCTAACATGTCAATCCCTTGCACCATGCGAGTTTGCTATTGTGTGGGTAAATTTGCATGCTAGTATACCATTATGACTAGCTAGTAGAATCAACTATCTATCTGATGGAGATTTTGGACTTGACTTAATCATCAATGTACACAAACAAAGCATGCAAAAAGCCTGCAAATTTTCTAAAAAATTAAAGGTCTCCAACCACAAGAACTGAAAGGGTTGCACGATACACAAAGACAAATTTCCATAGTGTTGACTAGCCCCTCTTATGGGTGCAAAAAGGGCATAGTATGAGGAAGTAATATTTGAGTTGACAAGAAAAGTGGTTTGCCCTTGCATATCAATAAATTTAATGCTTTTTTCTAAGTAAGAGAAGTTTTAGACCAATTGGGTTTAGGGGCATAGCTACATACCCATTTTTCAGCCCTTTGGGACACCAAAATGCTAGTTTGGGGCCCCAATAGGACATAGTTTTGCTTCGATTGGTGTCCTTCCACTTGCATATACATTGAACTTGGGAATTGTAGGTTTTTTTCTAAAATTTTAGGTTTTTGGACCAGCCTTTGATGTGGATGACACGGGATGGTGTTGGGATTGTGGCAGGCTAGACCTGATCAAGTACCTGGCTTGCCTTTTTGACACTCGATGGGCCGACTTATAGGTGGCTTATCGATTTACTTCTTGACATTGGAGATCACTAAGTCATTCATTGGAACCCACTCAAAGGTCAAAGGGGGTATCTTGCAATCTTGTAGAATCATAGGATGACCACGACCTTGAGTAGCGCACTTTATAGACTATCATAGAAGATTGGCTAAATACCTCCTTGGTTCTCCACTCACATGAGATAGACAATTTGCATTTTGAGCAAGGTGAGGACTTCCCACTAAGAATTGAGCATTAGACATGTACATGCCCATGTGGATACTCAAGTTCAAAACTTGAGTGATGACTCTCAACCCAAGGCACTAATCTACTGAGGTCATTCATCACCATGAGGCCCTTTGGAGTCATAGTACTCATCATCATCTTAGTACCTTAAATGCCATGTTCTTGAGGTAATCCTGAGCATCCTAGGCTGACCATATCTTATCCACAAAATCACAAGAGGCAATTCCATTCATACCTAGAGACTCCTATTGTCTTTAGTACATGAAGTGCTTCATCACAAGACAAGATTTGTCTCGAGTACACCAATTGCAATAGCATTCTCTCTAGTAGAGACTTTGATTCGAGTAAATACATCCCATGTAGACCCAATTCATATTCCTTACAAGACAACACTTTGTCTCCACTTGATCACATTGAGCAACTCAGGGACAAAAAAAAGGAAGGGATCAAAGAGAAAATTGATTGAGACCTAAGTAGAAGATTTTGACAAACTTATCTCATAGAAAAGCAACTACTTTAAGGGAAGGGAATTAGAAACCCATAAAGACATACTGACATACTAAAAATACATATGCTAAGAGACAAAAATGACCCCTTACACACAAAAATAGAAAGGGTTAAATGTGACTATATAGCCATCAAGAGCTGCAAAGGCAACCAAACTTAGCATTTCACGTGGTGCTGCAATCTCACAAACTCTTGAGCCAAGAAACATGAGTATTATCTCTTTCTAGAGAAGTCTAGTACGAACCCCCACTTCCCTATGAGGAGTATTATCTCTATCAGAGCTTATAAGCTTTATCGAGAGCTTAATGAAACACAAATAGCCCATAGCCATGTCTAGGTCAAGTTCTAATGCGAACACCCTAGAGTTTGATGTAATGGAGTTTCCCATGGATATCCAATAGCTTATCATACTCTATGACTAGCATATCTAGATAGAATATGTAGGAAGACTAGCATAGGAGAACTTGGTTCAAGAAGTTGAGAGAAAATTAGGAAAAAAACTCATCAGACAAGTGGTTAGATTCACACGAAACTAGAGGTTGGATAGACGGAGAAAGGAGACTAAGCTAATTCAAATCCAAAAGATTCTAGATTTCGTCGAGGGAACAACAAATGGAAGAGGATGAGGAGAGGCAAGGGCATCCGATGTTGACCTTAACCCATTCAAACTTCTTCTTAAAATGATTGTTAGATAGAACTTCCATAGAAATAGGTAGTATTGCACTAGCCACCACGCTCTTGACCAAATTAGGAGCAGCACTAAGAGCCACAAGTTGAAATTAAAACCCCAATCATCACTCAGTAAGTTGATAAGTATAGGGTGGGGGATGACCCCCCTTATAGTTTTGTTGAACAATTTGAATAGGTATGCAAGGTGAATAACCTCATGGATGCTAATAAGAAAGCTCAAGCTTCTGGGTTGTGTCTTGAGAAAAGGGATGAACATGGTATGCTAGCCTAGACAACACTAGAAGAATGACTTCACGAACCTAAAGAACTTGTTCATCAAGTTCTTCTCAAAGGTAGGATATGCAAATAACTTGATTGTCAAGCTCATTAATGTGAGCCAAAAGGACAAAGAGGAGATCCGAGACTATGTCACTCAGGTGTGAAGTCTTTATAAACATATCCTTACATGCTAAACAATGCACATGGAGGGTAGTATCCACTATCTTTATTAATGGCATCATAAATGAGGAGTTGTACAAAGCCATGGCAAGAAAATCAAGCTTGCAAAGAGACGTATTGGCAAATGTATTTCATAAAGCCATAAGGATCGATGACCTATTAAAAGAGAGAAGCGGCAAGACTATCAAGCCAATAGGCATAATCACAATTCATAGTGAGTGATCCACTAATTGAATAGTGAGCAAGTAACACTTGAAGCTCATGACAAGGGCAAACGAGTGAATTCTTCTCAAGAGATGTCTCGAGCTGGAAATAGTCAAGCTTCAAGATGCCTTGTAGAGACTTACTAGACCGAATGTCCAATGTGTTCACTATGGAGCTAACCACCTGCCAGCAGAATACTCGGAATCTGGACCTAGGAATGTACCAATTGTCAAGGTATGGACATGAAGCTATCTACTATAGATTGCCATGACACCTGCCTCACTAGTAACCATACATACATTAGTATCTAATGAACTAATAATTTCAATTTACATGAGGAGCTCCATTATCTCTTTCACCACCTAATGAGCAAAGATCAGCTACACCTAGGGTAGAAATTAATCCAATCAGCATACCTAGACCCCTTAAACTAATCATAACACTGCCACAAAGTGATGCTTCTATACACTATGTCAATGAGCCACTCGAGGAAGAGCCCTACATGAGCCATTACAACTCATATGACAAAGAGAGAGAACCTAGTTCTTATGGACTATATGCCAATTCTGGTGATGACTTTGGGTAGGGGAAGAGAATGAGAATAAGAATAAACGCTGTCACAAGAATCTGTGACTTGATTAAATTGTGGTCATCCTAGAGAGATTTCTTCTTGATACCCTAAAAAGGAACATGGCAACAAGAACAAAGCCAAGTTGAGATGCCTTCAATGTGGGGCTACACATCTATATGTATACTACCCTAGGAGGAAAGCATCAACGAGTAGCACATGCATGCCATTAGTGCCCCTACGACTCTTTGGTATTGAATCCATCTATACACATAGTCCCTAGGAGAAAAGCATCAACAATGGCACATGCATACCATCAGTGCCCCTAGGACTCTTTGGTATTGAATCCCTTGATGATGAAGCCACACCTATTCCACTAAACGTGATGACTAGGGCACATGCCAAAGAAGTAGGAGTATCTATACTTGGGCCTAGCAATGTAGGTGTTTTGGAAATTGGAAAGAAAAATAATGTAATTGTGTTTGAGCACTACTACTGGGTTATAGTCATACTTAGAGTTGACATAGGTAGACGCTGACATCCTACTCTATGGTTAGCATCCATGTGCAGAGCTCGACATAGTCACAACAATGAAAACAAATACTAAATGTACTCAACAATAGAAACAATCTTGAATTATATTGCTATATGAAATCAATACAACTATCTTAGTGTAGATGGAAGATGGTAACACAATACTTAGGGACAATCAATGAGGGATCACACAACCTTCAAAAAATTTGAAACAATTGATGAATACAAAGACAATGGTAGTACTATTGTACCAGATGTTGTGGCTAAGGATAATACAAGGGATAGCTCTGCTTCTAAATAGCACTCAAGAAGCCAGTTAAAGGACTAGTCAGAGGGACACTCGAAAGATCTAATAGTTGATCATGGAAGCCCTTGAACCTTCAAATCCTAATTTTCCTTAGATACTTAATCTCTTCCTCTTCTTCTTTGATGTATCACCCTTGATGTCCTCCCTCCCTTCCTTATGTATCACCTTGCTATCTATTGTGACATTCACTCTGTCCATGTGCTGTGCTAGATGGTCTTCACTGCTCTTGCACTCGTCGGCTCATTAATGTGCAATAGCAAGCTCAACACATGCAAACATTGATGATAGACCGCTTGGCTGGTTGGGTCTGCACATCTATACTTAGCACATTGGTGATCATTATGATCCTCATATGGCCACTCAATTATCACTTATTATATTTAGTTTGTTGCACCTACCTATAGTTGACATAGTTAGAGCACAAGTCGACTAGTATAGTCATATATGGACTATTTGAAATAGTAGGCTACTTTTCTTTATGTTGTATCTTATCTATACTTAGTGTACATTGTATTGTGTGTGGAAGAAAAAGAAACCAGCAAGAAAATGTTTTGGTATTTATCTCTCTTATTATCTCCTTGAGTGAGCTTTCTCTTGTGTGTATGGTGTGTGTTTGGTATAGCAGCTCAAGCAAGTCCCCCCACCACGTGATTCTTGACATGGTATTAGAGCGGTGCCATTGAGAGAAGTTGGTTTTGAAGGCTGAAGTGAAGGAGAAAAACAAGAATTCGAGTAAGCAAGCAACATGTAATAAGCTCTCCCATTCTTCCACTCTTTCTCTTGCATAGTGCATGTGTGTTTCGGTGCCATCTAATGCCATTTCGGGCTCCATTTTAGATACGCAAAGTTGTGGTCTACAGTTTTAGAGCATACTAAAATTTCGGTTGTGTCGGCGGAAAGTGGGTGCATATGTTATAGATTTCAAATCTTTAACTTTTGAGGTGTTTGCCAGGAAGTCATAGTGAAAAAGACTACTTGGTGTATTAATGTGCACTTGTTGGTGAAAGATTATAGAATACGTACTTGCTATTTTATATCATTTTTGCGATAATGGCAGAGAGCACTGGAAACCCCATCATTAAGAAGCTGGACAAAAACAACTACCCATCATGGAATTTTTGTGTGACAACTTTCTTATTGGAAATTGTCTTTATGAGTTTGTTTTAGGTGAAGCAAAGGAGCTAGAGCTGAGTAATCCTGCAACTGTAGATGAATTAAAGGCATGTAAATGATGGAATGCAAAGGATAAAAAGGTGATGTATTGGCTATCTGTAGTTATTGATAATACTATGCTAGGATATTTTAGGAATACAGAAACCTCACATGCAGCTTGGACAAATTTTGAAAATATGTTTTTAGTAAATACAAAGGCACAAAAGATTCAACGCAAGCAAGAGTTGAATACTTTGAAGAAATGAAAAATGCCTATCAATGAGTGTGTTTTGAAGATGAGAAGCATTGCATATACTTTGGCAATGATTGATGCAATGTCTGATGATGATAATTTGGTTTTATCTACTTTAGGTGGCCTTAATAATGAGAAGGCTTGTTCTAGTTGATAGGAAAGCATTATTCTTTTTTAGGAATGGGAGCTTTCGGAATTGCTGGGGATCACGCCCTTTATCATCTTCATGCTTGTTCCAGCATCTTCTTCCTTCTTTTCTTTTGATCTCTGCTTTTCTTTCCACAATTACATCCTATGGTGGCACTTCTGGCTAAGCTTCTAGTCTTGGAGAGGGTGGTTGGGAGACTTGTTCCTCGTCTTGTTGTCTCACCTCAAAATCTTGCTCCACTTCAAGAAGTAGTATCTACTACTCTTCTTCTCACTAGCTCTTATGGTCCCTGCTCCTCCGTATACCCTAGCCATTCCATCCGTAACGTCCCTAGGTTGCGATATATTTTAGTAGTCCAAAGATGCTTCCTGGTACTCCCACGAAATGTCACAGGATTTGTCGGTTAGTGACTCCTGAGTCTACTCTGCAATGAAACGTATTAGCCAACCCTAGAAATGGTGAACATATCTAAGCATTTTACTTAAGTTTAGGAAGGACATGTGGCACATTCTCTTCAAGAGGTCGTGTTATGGAATGTATTAGTGATAACTAACAAAATAAGTTAAATCAGTAATTTGGTAAAATGGAGGTTTCAGGAGGCTATGGAAACTTTAGAGGTAGGGGGAGCTCTAGAGGAAGAGGTGGATAGCAGAGCAAAGATTTTGGCAATTCTGGTATTGTTTGTTACTATTGTGGCAAAACAAGTCATATTATAACTCATTATTATGCTAAGAATGATAGTATCCACAATGATAAATTGCATCAAGGAAATTATGCATCGTCTTCACAATAGAATGAAGAAAAAAATGAGCATTTGTTAGTTATGCAACATATGATGAATGTTGTTATATGAAAGGGGACACATGATGATGTATGATATGTCGATTTAGGTGCATCTAATCATATGATCAGTCATGCTGAATGGTTTGGAGAGATGTAGGACTTACAAAATCTAGGTTATGTACAGACAAGTGATAATTCATGCAACCCAATCTCACACATTGGAAAGGTTCCTTATTCTTGCATGATGGCCAAACAAAGACTCTATCAGATGTATTATATGTGCCATCAATCACAAAGAATTTAGTATATGTTGGCCAAATGGTAGAGCAAAGGTTGCAGGTTTGATTTAATGCAAAAGGTTTTTTTGTAGAAGACTTAAATGATAAAGTGCAAGATGGTCACAAAAGGAAGTAGAGTTGGTTGCATGTTTACTTTAGATGCATGAATTCCTGTAATGAATACTGCCATATATGCTAAAGAAAAAGGAGTAGTTACAGATATTGAAATATGGCACAAATGTATTAGACATGCAAATGTGCAAATGCTAAAATTAATGCAATCCAAAGGATTAGTTACATAGTTGCTTTTTTTTAGAGTTGTAAAATCTCACAAAGTGTGTGAAGCATGTTAGTTTGGTAAGCAGGCAAGACAACCTTTTTGGCATGACAAACTTGATGTTGTGCATATAGATATTTGGGGACCTACGCACAACATATCTCTTGGTGGCAGCAAATATTTTGTCACATTTATTAATGATTATTCAAGAAATGTGTGGGTATATTTCATGAAGGAAAAGAGTGATATATTTGAGCACTTTAAAGCTTTCAAGGTTGCTATTGAAACATAAACATGCTTGAAAGTTAATTGCTTGAGATCAGATGGAGGGGGAGAGACCTCTCTAATGAGTTTAGTGGCTTCTTGAGGTTTCATGGAATAAAGAGGCAATTTACTTACATGTATATCCCACAGCAAAATGGGTTTGCAAAAGAAAGAAAAAATAGGCATATTACAAAAGTTGCACAAGTATTGATGGCTGAAAAGAATATGCCATTTTTGGTCTAAATTTTTTAATACTACTATCTATATTATGACCAAAACTCCCACAACTGTAGTTCATGAGAAGACACCTAAAGAATGCTTTATAGGAAAGAAGCCCAATGTATCACACTTGAAAGTGTTTGGCTATATCACATATATTCATGTGCCAGATGAGCTGCGAAAGAAGCTTTATTCGAAGGCCAAAAAATGTATTTTTATTGAATAATCGTTAGAGAAAAAAGAGTATTGTTGCTATAACCCTATCAAAAGTGAGTTCAGAGTGAGAAATGATGTCATTTTTTATGAGATGAGCAATTGGTATGCATCTAGTGGTGATGCATTGGATTATGATGATGATCATGTTAGTAATATGCAGAAAAAAAAGCAACAATTACAGAGCCTTAATAGACCAGAAACATCACCTAATACTACATCTACAGTTAGCGCTTGGCCTGAAAGACTAAGGAGTAGCCCCACATCTTCAAATAGATCTACAAGCGTTGCAAGTAAATATAAAGGAAAGAAGAAAGTGTTAAATGATAATGATGCATCTACTAGTCATTTGGGATTTAATAAAGATTCTAGTGGTTTAGAGAGTTTGGATGATGAGCTTGGTATTCCTTCAGCCCAAGACACTAGGTGTACAGAGAGCACATGGTAATGTAAAGGCTCCATTAACTGATCCAATGGTATGTAGGTCTAGCAGGGTCAGATACCCTGTTAAAAGATTTGTTTTTGAAGGTTATGCAACTCACCATTATGCTTGTATGGTAAAAGTAGTTGAGGATGCTATTGGTTATGCTCATTGGGATGCAACAATGGATAAGAAGATAGAAGTATTAGAAGCCAATAAGACTTGGGATTTGGTATCCTTGCATAAGGGTAAGAAATCTATTGGATGTAAGTGGTTTTACAAAATCAAGCATAATGCAGATGACTTGGTTATTTAGCAAGTATAAGGCTAGGTTGGTTGCAAAAGGCTATGCTCAAACATATGGCATAGATTATGAAGAGACATTCAACCCCGTTGCTAGGATGGCAACTGTTAGATGAGTGTTGAGATGGTAAGCTTAACATGTGCGGACATTAATGATGGAGCATGCGGCTAGATGGGTCTGCAGGTCTATAC